>NC_079171.1:43582442-43789942 GCF_947568905.1 Ostrea edulis | reverse complement strand
TAAGTATATGCGTCTAGAGGCCTCGAAACATATCTATAAAAAAGTAGGTCACGATGACCTACTTTTTAAATTTTGCAGACATTCATATTTCACATTTTCAATTTTAGATGCATATTTAGGACACTATGAAAGCTAGGATCATTAAACTTTGTCCGTTGATGCATCTTGAGTTTTCATAGTTTGTTGACCAAAACGTAGGTCACCGTGACCTACTTTTGGAATTTGACGGCTATATTTTAATATTTCAGATACTATTTGACTTACAATTATCAAACTTTGTCAGTTGATGCATGTTGAGTCTTCAGAGTGTGTTGACTAGAAAGTATGTCATCGTGACCTAGTTTTAGATTTTGACGGCTATATTTGAATATTTCAGATACTATTTGACTTACAATCATTAAACTTTGTCAGTTGATGGGTCTTGAGTCAATATACAATGCGATCCCGTTGTTCTAATTGTATGCATAGTAAATTCGGTATTTAGCACCCCAACCGTCTCTATGTCCTTTGAAAAAATTCATGTAGAAGAGAAATATGTACTACCCAGATAAGCACGTAGGTTAAGTAACTTCATTTTGTAATTATGTTGATTGCCTTATCTAATAGTGTATTGTATGACATCCCCTTCATACACTATCATGTGATAGGTCTTTAAAACCTTGTTAATTGACGAATCTTGGTTAGTGAGAATTTTTGCCTGTTCTACAATGTATCAGAAGAGCGATTCTAGGCCCATGAGCCTCTTGTATCATTGTGCTACATGTGGCTTGTTACAGTAATTTTCAGAAGCGTACATCATTAAATCACATATGAACGGTTTTGGAAAACAATATTTCGCAATAAAAAGATATTTAGAAGCTGCCCCAGTCGGTCAATGTAAAGAACATGACAGATTTTGAGAAAAGAATAATCCATTCTAGGATGAAACTTCACAGTAGCTTTCATTGACGAAAACCATCTTAAATTCTCCAAAATGTAAACAATATATGCTAGCCCAAAATATATGCATCGATTCCGAATTTGTAAAAACGTTGCTATTGCTTGGTAGATAACATACAAAAACCAACCAGAGTAATGTGAGACAGATCACGTGTCATGGTTGAAGTATACACAATACTTATCCATGCTGATATAATGTAAAATACATTACAACATGGCTATAGGGAACACACATATCCCGAAGGCAAGTTTACAGTGAGAAGTAATTTTCATTCCATGTAGTTTTAAAACGTAATATGATGTTCTTGAATATATTAGGTCAAAATATGTTTCATGCCAATTGTTAGGTCGTTCTTGGCACACTGATTCCGACTACGGATTACTCCATTTACCTGATCAAGATACAGGGCTGACGTCGAATGTGACCGGTTGACAGGAGATGCTTATCCCCCTAGCCACCCGACCCCACTTCTGGTATATCAAGGGGTCCGTCTTTGCCCAACTCTCTATTTTGTATTCTTTATAGGAATTATGAAATTGATCACTGTTCGCTATCTTTCCTTTCCATGGAGTTACGTTTGCAATGAATAAGATTGTTCGTGCTAGGAACTTCTCTATGAGCCTGTTTTACTGCATCTATCTTATTATACGTTGAAGTTGCGAAAAAGTTCAAACCAAAGTCATTCCGTTTCAAACACTTTTATGAAATTACACTGCGAAATTACCGAAGATAACAGGGGGGGGGGGGGGGGGGGGGACTGATAAATCTTTGTCCCCAATCCTTTTGATTTGATCAAATAAATATGTTCAAAGACCAACATTTTTAAGTCGACGAGGCAAGTTGCCAAAAAAAAAAAGTTAATGTCACACAGATTTCAACAGTATCATTTGAAGTCAGCATTTCGCAAATTCTAAGTTAATTAAATGATCTTTTTTGTAAATTCAACATGTCGTTATGTCTAATGCTGTGTGACTGGCCTATAGTAATTTTTGGGACATTCTCGAAATACTGATTTTTACTACCGATTGCTCCATTTACTTGATCAATACAAAGGCGGGTGTACATGTAACCGGTCAACAGGGGATGTGTAATCCTCCTAGGCACCTGACTCCTTCTCTGGCGTGTCCAGGACTCTACTTTTACCCTATACTCCTAATTTTTGTATTCTGTATAGTCATTATGTCATTGCGATCAATCACTTTCGGTGATTTTTACTTTTTCATGTAAATTATGTATGCATGGTAACGGAAAAACCAAAAGAACAAAGGAATATGTAGTAACAAATCATATCAAAATCGTCTGACTTGTAATATAACTTAGAAGTAAGGGAGCTTATCAATCGATATATTTATTGTTCAGTTCTCCATTCTTACATCGCGTCAAACCTCAGACGTAAACCATTGGTTAGTAACTATTCCTTCTCCGTTCGCCCGCCAATAGAAGTGAAAGTCACGTGACTTTCGGATATGTCCAACAAATGTTCAAAGTCACGGTTGGCGTTAGCATGATAAACAAATCACCGCAACAGTCTAAGTGTAATATACAGATCACGATCTGCGGCAGTTCACCCAACGATGACGATGTCTTTACAAAGATGAAAACATGTTGAATGGGACGTAAAACAACGTACACTTCTGAATCTGCGCTTGTCTTTGTATGTTACACGTAGCTTCTTATTTTAATGTCTAATATAAAGACCGGCGATTTTCAACTTCTAATGCGAAGTTGCAGTTACTACATAATTATTATGTTAAATGTCTTATGCATATCGCGGCAGTTGAGACCAAGCATGACGACTTCCGGTTGTAAAGCGGATGTTTTAACCACTAGGCTTTCGCGTCCAATATCCTTATTCTTAGTCTATGGTTGTTGTCGCAATATATATTTTTATCAATGTGTGAAGAATTATCAGATGTACGGTAGAAAGGAATTAATACTGATTACTTTTGTGACTTCTGTAACACTCCTAGTTCCTGTAGTGTTTGAGTCTGGACGGGCAGAGGTAGTGTCGATGTCTGGACGGGTAGTGTGGGTGTCTTCAGCAATGGTGAAGATCTCTATACGTGTAGAACCGGCGTCTGTACGAACGGTGGAATCTGAAAAGAAAGTGCATTATGATAAATCTCTTTTATATTGCATTCATAGCACCAGCAATGCATCGGGAATTGCTTCTAAAGTTATTGCAATAAATCGTTTCGGTGCAAGGAAATTCATTTTTAAACGTTTTATATTCTTGATTTATAGTGTAGATGGTGTCTTCCAATTTTCATAAATACAATGTATGTGATTCTGTGTTGTTAACTATGAGAGATGAATGAAAATGCGGAGATGAATAATGGAAGGCGATGCGATTCAGTCGTTGCCTTTACACAGATCATCCAATCAGTATTTCCGTAAAATGGCTGAAATATTGCCAAAACAGCGTAAAACCATAATCAACCAATCAACACATCAGTATTAAGTGGATGTTTTATAACAGAGCACACACCAGTTGATTCTTAAACACTGCCACAATGCATTGAATGTTTACAGTGTTATTGATTTATTTTAGATATTTTAATTAATTAAAGACATTTTATGAGGATATATTAGCCTTTCCATTGTATGAAATCACTTACGAAGATATCGACAAAATTCTCGTTTAGGGTATGACGTCACAGTCTATACGAAATATTAATGACAATATGGCATTATCAGTAACAAGTATTTGCATGCAAGGATACACTCCCTCGCACCTTTCATCATAGATAATAGGGGATTATTTTGTATCGATGCTTTTGATTACCTGCATTTCATTAAATGAATATCGCGACAAGGGAGGGGACATTTTCACAGTAAAGTACATAATATATTCTATATTCAATGCAAAATGTTCACAGTTTACCAACATCTATTCGAAATATCAGATTTGGTTTTTTTCTGGGGGGGGGGTTCAAAATTTCATACTTTGTACATGTACATTCATTTCTTTCATTGTATTGTTAAATGCCAATTATTTTGATAAATTCCCTTTCATTTGGCGCTTTTCGCATACGCATGCAGACGAAACATAGAAAAACACCGCGAAGAAGTGTATTTTGTAATGTTCATTTAGCAAAATTAATTTCAAATTAATCACATAACGTCATGAAATCCTATTTATCCTATCTGGTTTTTATATATCCTACCAGTCCACGATGTTTGCCGAATACATTTATATCAATGGATAGCAACACGAGATGGGGTGTTGACACATTAAAAAGTACCTTACTGTCGCTATATAATGACACATGTACCTGTACTATACACATCTAGTGTAGATATACAATGCAATGTATTACATTGTAGTGGACCGATTGATATATCAACAAAAAATGTCTCAGAGACCAATGACCCTCTTCGCAAAAAATCTTACAATTAAGATGCAAATTTTAAAACTATATAATTTTTCTCTCAAATATTTCTGAATGAGCAAAACTGTGTATATATAGGTGATACAACTTGTATTCTTACTCATGAAATAGCTGCACTGTATTGAAAATAATGCAATTTTTTATTATGGAAATAACCACTGAGGAGTATCGACAGCCACAAAAACTTTACCTGAATCACAATCCATATCCTCAAATACCCCGTCCTTCAACAGTGTTCCTTTCAGATTGGAAGGGCTCTGACACGACGGTATGAAGACATGCCCTAACTGAATGTTTCGCGATTCAGCAAACCTGAGGAGGGCGACTAATTGACAATCGCAATGCAGAGGATTATCTTCTATTGCACTAAAAAGGCAGAAATCATGTAAAGATAAAAGCGACAAACATTGTGACCGATACTGGCAATGGGAAACAGTAAGAGTATCAAACAAATTATACCCTGTATTCGAAAAAAAACAACCTAAGGCGATAAACAAGCTATTATAATAATCAATTTCAAATTCAAAATTAAGAGAAAGGCAAACATGAACCCCTGGACATACCAGGATCAGGTAAAAAGGAGTGATTGATTGAATATTGTTTAACGTCCCACTCGAGAATATTTCACTTATATGGAGACGTCACCACTGCTGGTGAAGGGCTGCGAAATTTAGGCCTATGCTCGACGCTTATGGCCATCGAGCAGGGAGGGATCTTTATCGTGCCACACCTGCTGTGACACGGGAGCTCAGTGTTTGCGGTCTCATCCGAAGGTCCGTCCCATTTAGTCGCCTTCTACGACAGGCAAGGGGTACTGAGGACCTATTCTAACCCGGATCCCCTCGGGAATAAAAAGGAGCGAGTATTCCCCACCGTCCGCACACGTCTTGACCAGGTAATCGGAGTAATCCGCAGTCAAAATTAGTATGTAAAGAACGGTCTAAATAAAAACAATTGTATGAAACACGTCAGAATACAGTCCACGTAATGAGGAAACATTTTAATCCCATCGGTAATGTTAACTCCGCTCCGCGTCGGGCAATATTTCGTCGCTTGGGAAATAAAATTATGAATTTTGCCCGAAAACACTGTCAATAATTGTTTCATTATATGAAAAACATAACAAATCTATAAAATTCTATTTTGTTATCATTCATATATATTCAACGTACAAATCATTGGAAAGAAATTCATGAAAGGTGAAAATAACGAACAGGAATTAATCTCATAACTCCTATAATCAATACAAACTAGAGAGTTTGAAAACAGAGCAAACACGGATCCCTGGACATACTAGAGGTGGGATCACGTGTATAATAGGAGTAAGTATCCCCTGTCGACCGGTCACACCCGTCGTGAGCCATATATCTTAATCAGGTAAACGGAGTTATCCGTTGTCAAAATCAGTGTGCCAAGAACGGTCTAACAATCGGCGTGAAACACGTCAGACAGCATGTAACCAATGATGGATTGTATTGGCGAACTAGATCGTTATAATGACCATAGAATTTGCAAAATGCTGTATATACAGTAATGCCCACTGACGCGATAGAATAAGACAGTGGTTATAATTAGCCACAGTCTAAAAATGCCTATAACGAGAACTGTCATAACCCATTTATTTACGGAATGGAATTTTAAATGCTTACTGTTGAACCTGTAGTATAAATGTTTTGTCACAGCAGATTTTTGTAAATTCTTATAAGTATAAGTAAGATAAGTATAAAAAGGAGACGTTTAACTAAGAACACAGATTTAGTAACATTATACAACAGTTATTGCCTATATTCATATACTGAATTCATTTGTTGAGATCCGTATGCCATATCAATATTGAACAATCTTATAACTCCTATAAATTATGCGAATTTAAGAGAAGGGCAAGCACTTTAATATCGAATGGAACAAAACTTAAATATAATGTCTTTTGTATCAGAATGTCATGCATGGTCTATAATTATAATGAGCGACACAGATCGTGCATATGTCAAAGAAGCTAACAAAAAGCGCTTACATTGTTACATTCACCAATCCACCAAACGTCGCCTTCTGTATTGTGGTTATTTGATTATATTCCAGATATCTAAATCAGAAAGATAGTAAAATTAACATCGAATTATCAAAACTGGATTTCCATTTCCAAAGGCTTATTCAATAGTTCTAGCACTAGTGTTTTTGTGAAAACAAAATGTTTAAACTTTAGTTGGCCAAAGATAGTGAAGAAAATAGACGATTTCTAGATCAAGTTGAAGTGAATTGAATTTTCATGAGTTATTTCCACTTGTAAAGATTTAGTAAACTGTTCCCCTCATATATCTGAACACCCTGAATTTTATATTTCTTTAGACATACTATTAATTTTGTTTCTTTAGAAATAATCAATGACAGATCTTTCTTATACATGTCTGGTTATCAAATTCGAAAATTCTGTTTTTGTTTTGGTCTGTGCTAATCATTATGTATGTAAACTTTACCTTTCATGTGTTAAGTATTGCAAAACAATTCTAGAAAAATGGGTGTTTTGTGGATGGGATACTTTGAATTAAGAATAGTATTTTTTTTATTGGTAGAAGTAAGGGAAAGTAAAACTATATTCAATGCAAAACGATTTAAGCTTACTTTTAAGTATTTTTTTAAATGAAAGGATATATGCATGGGTGATCTATATAGATTTAATTTTGCGTTAAATTACTTTTTAAAAAAAATGACATTTTCTTCTATAATTAAAGTAAGTTGACGTAAACGTTATTATGAGATGTGAAGATAAGAACAGTGATCAACCTCACATAAACAATAAGCGCCTGATCCTACCTCTGGTGTGTCCAGGGGTTCGTGTTTGCCCAACTATCTATTTTGTATTCCATATAGGAGTTAACTTATGATATCGATCACTGTCCGTTATCTTCACCTCTCAGGAAGACAGAGAAAGATGAAGGCATTTGATTTGCATCACTTACACGTGATATGAAACATGGCGTCACGTTTTAAAAGGATCTCGATCACATCTTTCCTATAAAGACACTCTCGATACTCCTATAATAATTAGTTACCATTCCAGTACGCACGTGTACAATGCTTATATAGATACTCACAGTTGTTGTAGATTCGTCAAGGCGTCAAATATCCCATTCGGTAACGTTACTATCTCATTTCTGTCCAGTTTTCTGAATAATAAAGATATTTTGATTAACCCGAATTCATCAACTGTGAATTTTGTAAATATGTTACAATAAATAAAATATTACAAACTCTATATAGTGATCTTGGCTTCAATATAAAAATGCCACAAGCAATATCGTGACCCGATGGTGGATAATTATGATTTCATACACAAGTACTCTGAAGTTAAATTAAAAAAAATATGCTGGAGTTCCTCATCGTGGTCTTTGGTGATCAGATTTTCCAACAGTCTGTTGGAATTCCCATGGGCACGAATTGTGCTCCTTTGTTAGCTGACCTGTTTTTATATTCCTATGAAGCAAAATTTATTCAAATAATTCTACGTGAGAAGAAAAAATATGTCTTGCTGTGGCCTTCAATTCTACATTTAGATATATCGACGACATTTTATCTATTAACAATGATAACTTTCATTCATATGTCGAATATAAAATAAAATTAAGATCTAAATTAACATATGGTTGGCCCATTTGTTACGTTAAACGGAACAGCCAATGTATCCTTTAACCTTGATGACACTTCATATTTGGTATTGATTTTGCAGACAAGTGATATTAGAAAACTGGATCGGCCTAGTTTGCATCAAACATACATTTATTCCACGATGAAAGCATTGTCAATTTCAAAAGAAATATAAGAGAAAAGATTCAGTAACTGTAAATATATAGAGATACTTACAGTCGCTGTAGATTCGGCAGTGCGTCAAATATCCCATTCGGTAATGTTGTTATCTGATTGTTCGCCAGGTTTCTGCATAACGAATATAGTTTGATCAACATGAATTCATCAACAATTTATTACAATAAACAAAATTCTTCAAGCTCTATAGCATAACCTTGGTTTTGATAATTCCTGCCAGAATGATCATCGAATGATTTCTGACATCAGAGTTAAATATTTACCCATCACCAAGGGAACGGAATACTAATCTCATTGATAAATGAAGAAAATAGGTAATGATAACAACTCTTCAAATGTTGTGGTATGCATAAAGGGTCTTTTCCTGCACGGACCGCCCTGCTACTTGGCAGAAAGTCTTTGCTGAGGACTCGCTGCGAGCAGCGACTATTGCCCATCGGCCCTCTCTTTGGTCTTCCTCGTTGGGACGGGATGCTGACAAACAGGTCGGTGTTACCAGGGTTACCAGGGTTTCGGGAGCCTCGATTGGGGTCGGTGTTCGCGAGTTCTATCATGGTTATCGTGGCGATCTAGCTTGCCGCTGTATCCGGGGAGTTTATGTTTCCACAGCTCTCTATTTTGTATTGTTTATATGAGATGTGGGATTGGTCGTTGTTCGTTGTCTTCACCTTTCGTTTTATTGCCGCCGAGCAGCAGGCAAGTCGCCGATAAGCGGGACGGCCGCCGTGCTCCTTGGTCGACAGTCTTCACGGAGAACAGACAGTGAGAAGCGACTTTGACCACTCGGTTGCTCCTCGGATGTACCTTCTTTACCGACGACGACCAGCGACCTTTGCCTCCAGCCCGTCAATCGGACTTAGTCATTTACCGCCACCTAGGAGCAAGGTGGCCAACTACCTCTCAGCCGACAGTCTTTTTTAAAAGGTGAAGGTATCAAACAGTGATCAATCTCTTAACCCCTATCAGGAATACAAAATTAAGAGTAGGTCAAACACGGACCCCTGGATATACCAGTGGTGGGTGTCATATGCCTAGATAAAGTAAACATCCCCTCTCTATCGGTCACATCCACCGTGAGCCCTATATCTTTATCAGGTAAACGGAATAAACCGTAATCCAAAGCATTGTGTAACGAACGATCTAAAATTTGGTATGAAACACGACAGAGAGCATTTGACCCATTGACAGGTAGTAATGATAAATTAGATTCTCATAACGTTCAATAGATTAGCGAAGTCGATCTGATCAATTTATGATGCTATAAATATCCCTTCAACAATGTTTATGAAAACAAAGGTTATTCAATTATAGTCAGGAAATTTGTATTTAATTGATTTAGTCAATAGATATGACTTCTATATTATTAGGGGTATTGCTATCCACATCATGAATAAATACTACACTACCCAAATAGTTCAATCTTTTGCAAAATCGATGATAAAATCAAAATTCAAACTACAACCAGGTCATGATTCGTTTCTTGAGCAGAAGATATTTTTTGTGAAACAATCATAAGAAACTGAAAGAGATTTCCCTCTGATGGTATTTGCAACTAGATAAAATGACAATATCTAAACCACATTTAATCATAAAATATAGGACACTAAAGGACCCCCCCCCCCCCCCCCCCCCCCCCCGTCTGGTTCATAATTAGTCATTTTATTGGAAATACATATTAACAGCAAACTAACAACTCAACTTTATGACGAAAGGGATGATTTCAGCTTCTCCATCGTCAATTTCCCATATCTATGTAGCAATGTTCCATTGTCACCTGCATCTATTGTTTATATCTCTCAACTGATTTGATATTGAAGAGCATAAAATGAGCATTTCGCAAACTCTATGGTCGTTATAACAATCTAGTTTGCCAGTACAACCTATCATTGGATCAAATGTTGTCTGACTTGTTTCATATCAATTGTTAGGCCGTTCTTGACACACTGATTTTAACAACGTATAACTCCGTTTACCTGATCAAGATATAAGGCTCACGGCGGGTGTGACCGGTCAACAGGGGATGCTTACTCCTCCTAGGCATATATTCGAGAATCCGTGTTTGTCCAACTCTCCATTTACGACAAGCAAGGGATACTGATGACCTATTGTAACCCAGATCCCCTCGGGATTCATTGAGAGATACTTACAGCCCCTGTAAATTCACCAAAGCGTCAAAGACCCCGTACGGTAACCATGTTAGTTCATTGTTTTCCAAGTATCTGGATAAAAAAGAACACCGAATTGTTAAAGTGCAATGTCATGTACGAGATATTTTGCGTGGGAAGGGTGTGCTGGGAAGCAAAACTTTTCAAATGTATTCAAAAGAAGCTTTAACTGAATTGGGCCATTAGAGATGTTCCACAAACATATATAAAACATTCTCAATATATTTTATGCCTTCTATATGATAAATCTAGAAGTAAAAACATGTTTCCCGCAGCTAGTTATATTTCATCTCAACACACAAGTAATTATAGTAGTTGTAAAACTGTCATTTATTAATGACAAGAAGATATCAAGATAAACAATTAGGGATATCCTTTTGTCTTATCAAATTGTACATAGACTTGGTTTAGGATCTCCCAAAGTTACATGTTAAGATATAGTGTGAAAATTACAATCACTATGATGAAAAATAAGGTGGCAATAAACAATAGGCCACAACTATAGCCAAATGACAACATGTAAAATATACACAGCAGGATGGTTAAAGGGGTGACGGTGGGTATCTTTTCTTATGATTCTCAATATATTTTAAAGTAATAAATGTCCATCAGTCCAGCAAATCAGTTTCCCGCACTTTTTTCTCTCTCTGTTTTAGCATATATTTATTTCATATTTGGTACATTGCTTTGCCATAACAAGTTACAGATAAAAATCCCTTCCCTGCTCAAAGGCTGTGAGCGCCGAGCATAGTCCTATGTTTTGCAGCTTTTCACCGGTAATGGTCTCCATTTGGGTGAAAAATTTTCGAGTGGGACGTTAAACATTATCCAACCAACGATAACTGTCATTGAATGCCGGTTTAGGGCCGCAAAATTTAAGACTTTGCTCGGCGCTTACAGCCTTTGAGCAAGGAGGGATCTTTATTGTGCCACACCTTCTGTGACACGGACTTCCCGTTTTTTGTAGTTTCATCCGTCCCATTTAGTCCCCTCTTGCAACAAGCAAGGGGTACTGAGGACGTATTCTAACCCGGATCCCCACGAGACAAAATAAACTATGATATTTTAAAGATAACGGAGGGTTCTTGATTACATATTTCCGAAAATCAATCTCAATGTGAAGATACTGTTCGATTGTCATAAAAGGAAAAAAATCTAATTTCAGCATATGGAGATACTCACAGTTCACGTAAATTCACTAAGGTGTCAAAGATCCCGTAGTGTAACGTTAGGTCATTCAGTCCCAGGTTTCTGAATAATAAAGATATCTTGATTAACCCGAAATCATCACAGATTGTAGGAGTCCTTAGCAATGTATTGAATTTAAAACTCTAACGTAAACACCTAGATAATTGTATATACAACTACCCACGAATGTAGTTGAAATAATGTAACGATTCCATCTATATTGTAGATGTTTTCAACAAAATCGCCATTTTGAATTGCTTGCTTTCCTAACATTTAAAGCAATACTAGCTGTCATTTTTTGTGTCGAAAATTTTTGTTGCAAACTTGTGATTTACTATTTCAATGCCAGAGAAAAATAAGGTTTATAAAATATTTGTGTTAGAAAACCTATCCAGAGACTCTGAAGGACGCAAATTTACAGCATTGTCTTCCCGTGCACATACTGATTTCTGTATACTGCTATATACATGTATATATATATATATAATTCAATAAAAAAGCAGGAAAATATACAGTTCCAAAATATATTTAAATATATTGACTGTGTGATATCAACTCTTTCTATTTGGATTATATATATATATATATATATATATATATATATATATATATATATATATATTCAATAGAACCGAAATAATTATTTTGATAAATTCTTAATTTTAGTTTTAATATTATTAGTTACTGGGGTTAAAGTTACCTACAAAACTATTATAATAGCTTATTTTCACAACAAAATAGAGGTAATAAACCTGTACAGTAAATCGCAAAGTTGAGTTCAATTCAAATTACGTTTACACTAACAATACCACATTAAGATAGTAAATGTAATATAAATAAGGCGCATTGTAATAATAAAGCAATCATAATTGTTGACGGATAGGAAGAGAGAGAAAGAGATGAAACAGATTCTCTTTCGCTTGCATGCAATCTAATTGAAATTTGATCCTATGATGTAGCGATAGTAGATGAGCGGATCATAGGATCTAATCTTAATTAGATTGGATTGCATTGTGATATGAAACATGGTGCAAGTTTTGTTTCTGAAATTACTTTCAACATAAGAAGAACTCTATTTAGCTACAAACGGTGCTTCACTTTTGTGAATTGATACTCAAGTTTTTTCTTAGCTTTATGAATCCAGACCCTGTATATTGCTACAACGCCCCCCCCCCCCCCCATAATAATAATAAAATAAAATCGAGTAATCGAGGTTGAACGAAAGAGGTTTATAGGATGATTACCCCTCTTATTTTTCATTTTCTTGTATTTAAATTGTTATGCGACATGTGTATTTTGATTTTGTCTGTGGGAGGTTTAGAAGATTAACTTACAGTATGCAAGTGTCCGTGGGGATGTTGGTCGGTAATCCGTGCAGTCCTCTATAATAACAATATACAAGAGCTTCATTACAGGTAGTCTTCCAACATCTACACTGGACAGGACAGGTGCCCGTTCCCTGGCTGTAAAGCACGGAGAGTAAGACAGACAACCACACCAGCAGCCGCGCCATTACTACATATCTATGTGAAGGAGAGTGCTGCTAATCTAAATAGAAACAGTTCTTCCTGGTTAATGCAAGGACTAAAGTATCCCTCTTAACATTCTGACCTAATTGTACTTGATCTCATGTAGTAAACTGTGTCAGCATGCAACCGCATTCATCGAATTTGTTATTTTACACTCTTTTTGTATTACTGTGTAACAAGCAGTTCCCAATAATCCTAAACTGTGTCAAATTATAAATAGTGAGAGAAAGAAAAAAAGAGAAAGAGAGAGAAGGCCACTGCACTTTTTGTTATTTAAAAACCTCAATTTTTCGATGCAACCCGCGTCTTTATGAACTCTCTCTCTCTCTCTCGAACTCTCTCTCTCTCTCTCTCTCTCTCTCTCTCTGTATATCTTACAACTGTTGTGAACGCGATTTCTTGGAAGTGCGTCTATTGATTTTCGCGATATTCACTTGAACTCGTTTAATATAGGTATTTTTCAAATAAATATTATGTTGTTTACTACGTTAGATACTGACGTTTTTCTTTCCTCTCGATTTTTATACGG
This sequence comes from Ostrea edulis, assembly GCF_947568905.1. Lineage (NCBI taxonomy): Eukaryota > Metazoa > Mollusca > Bivalvia > Ostreida > Ostreidae > Ostrea > Ostrea edulis. The sequence goes on along the minus strand of NC_079171.1, from coordinate 43,776,380 downwards.
TTAGTTCTCGGAAACTATTTCAGATGTATTGTTGATAGATGTGTAGAATCGCATTCAAATTTCTTTAATGCGAGTAGCATGCACCGGAAGTCGGTAGGGCTCGAGCATGCGTCACAATGTTTTATTGCATATTTGTTCACATTTTAGGCAATGTCTTTTGATGCATAAATAATTTGGTTGTTTTTTTAAACATATGTATAGAGCAACATTTGCAATTCATGAAGATACTTATTGGATAATATCCGGTTTTAGGTGTCCGCCACTTAAACATGAGGCGGATGGGTCAAACGTCTTCTCTAAATACATGTACCTCTAAGTGCTTTGTTAAAACGTTCAGCAACAGCTAATGTCAACAAAATGATCCCAGATTACGTAATATGTGATTTATAGGCAATTAATGTTTGAAACTTTGATGCTCTTTATCTCTTACAGAAAAAAAAAATATATTTTGTAACGTCTCTTATAAAAGAAACTTTCAAGATTTATTATATACAAGTATTATTTTTAAAAAAAAAACGTGGGGTACATGTGGTCTGCCATGATGTGTTTAATAATATTTTTCGCGCTTTGCGCTCATCCACCATAAACGTCATTCATTCATAATATGCATTAGAAAATCACCGCTTTCTCCTTGAAATAGGAACTTATAGATTTAATGCAACTTCCAGTCCCTTTCTTACTTATGGGTGATTTCAACGTCCATAACCCGCTATGGGGTAGTGACAAAATAACAGATAAAGGTAGAAAACTGGAAGATGCAATATCTCACCACAATTTCTGTATTTTAAACGACGGTTCTAACACGTATCTTCACCCAGGCAATGGTTCATATTCTTCAATCGATATTAGTATAGTTGATCCCTCTTTACTTTTGGATTTAAACTCGTCTGTACATGTTGATTTGTGCGGAAGTGATCATTTCCCTATTATTGTTGAAGCAAATTATCCTCTTGAAAAAAATCCTGTTAGAAACTGGAAACTCGGTAAAGCTGATTGACAATGTTTCAAAGTTCTGTGTTTGCAGGATATTTCAGTTAAAAACTTTGAAAACTACACAAACCACATTCAAAAATTTACTAAAACTTCGACAAATTCTACTAATGTCAAACAAGAGGTCCATGGGCCTTAACGGTCACCTGAGTATCATAGTCGATAGTTGCCTCAATATGGATTTTTTGATGCACGTGTGTATTATCTTTCAAAATATGCATACAATTCATATTCAATTCTAGAAGAAGGAAAAATGGATGTTCGAAGTATTTAGATCACTTTGATTACCCCGATAGTCAAAAATCGACCCGTGGGCCGCGAATTTCATAATTTGAGAAGAAGACATCACGGACATTTGAACCATGTATTTAGTTTATCTCCCATAACTGTCAAGGGAGATGGGGGGGGGGGGAAATTAAGATTCTTGTACATGTTCATATGTGGCCCTGACCCAGGAACCATGCATTTCTCAATTCATTAGGTAGAGTATTTTATATTGTTTAACGTCCAGCTCGAGAATTTTTCACATATATGGAGATGTCAACATTACGGGTGAAGGTCTGCATAATGCAGGCCTATGCGCGGCGCTTATGGCCTTTGAGCAGGGAGGGATCTCTTTTTTTTTGGCCTTGGTTTTTACGGTCTTATCCGAGGGAAGGGGATACTGAGAACCTATTCTAACCTGTATCCCCAAAGCATTCAATGACATCATAACCATGCATTTAGTTCTTTTCAAATATATCTGGGATTAGAGAAGATTTTGAAAGTTTTAATAAATTTTCACGATCCTTCGAATAAGATCCCGTGTCACAGCAGGTCTGGCACGAAAAAGATCCCCTCCCCTACTCAAGGGCCGTAAACGTCGATCATAGACCCACATTTTGTAGCCCTTATCGGCATTGGTGACGTATCCATATGAGTGTAATATTCTCAAGCTAGACGTTAAAGAATATACAACCAACATCCATTATACATATACATGTAAGTGACTAGGTGTTGATGCCGTAACTATACTGTAATCTAATGTATAAGATGACCAATCTCGTAACTCCTATAAGGAGTGAAAAATTAAGAGTTAGACAAACACAGACCCCTGCAAATACCAGCGGTGGGATCGGGTGCCTAGGAGGTGTAAGCATCCACTGTCAACCGATCACACCCGCCGGGAGACTTATATGTTGATCAGGTAAACGGAGTAATCCGTAGTCAAGACAGCGTCCCAAGAATAATAAAAGAAATCCTCGTAATTGTAGATGAGTTGAACTCAAAAGTTTTAAGTCTTCAATGGTTTCTTCTCTTATTAGATTGCGATTTCTACATGATCATTTACAGAATATGTTCACATTGATGTCAACTGTATCAAGAACATTCAATGTGGAGTATCTAAAGTATCCATGGGGAGGGGAGGGGGTCGGAAGTTTATCCAATATAGTTTTCTATTAGTGAGTGGTGTACGTCATCAATTATGCTTTATCGAAGCTCGTTGATTATAGTTATCAGTATGGTGTGTGAAAGTGAGTCTACAACAAATTGTCAATCAATAAACCAGTCGAAAAAGAGACGTAAATTCAATAACGTCAGACTGTTTGCTTTTTTTCCCGCTCTTTACCGTTTCCTGAACTTGATTGGGTTATACATGGGAACACGTGACTGTAAGAGAAGATATGCATGCATTCTTTTTCGACGGTAGAGTCTAAAACAACAATACAGAGTCATACCGGAATTTTTTTTCCGAACTGCCTGAGTAGGTTACGTTTTAGACGTTCTTCAATTTATGTACTGGCTCAGTTTATCCTGTAACATAGATTACCAATCTGATTAAAATACAAATCTTCCAAATCGGGAATAGCGCATGCGCTATTTGAGAGATCGTATTCAGATTAATTGATTGATTGATTGTTTTGATGTTTTTCGCCACATTCAACAATTTTTCAGTTATATAGTGGCGCCCAGTTTTTGTTGGTGGAAGAGAGAACCCAGATACAATGTACCTGGGTAGAGACTACCGACCTTCCGAAAATAAACTGGAAAACTTTCGAACCCGCGCCGACCAGAGATGAGAGGTTTGAGTTTGAGCGCGATGCTCTAACCACTCGGCCACGGAGACATTCAGATAGAAAAGATTGCAGAATTATCGGCGCGCTCCAGTAAAGAGGCGTGTCCTAACCTACACAGGAATGTGTGTTGTGACATTACACATAAGCAAAAAAGAATTGCAAACCTTCAAGATACCATGAAATAAAACAATTAAAATGTTTCTAAATTGCACGGAAGTACCACTACACAAAAACTTAACTTTTAACTCTTTTTTATCGTTGATATAGTATGACACCTTAAGATGTAAGTAAAAAATTAATCGCAATGACATGATCATGATAGTCTTATGCATTTCATTTGCAGCAAGTGGCGAATCAACTGCGGGTTATTTCCTTAATGAAAAAACAACAACAACCTATAATTGAATTGTAAAATGTTGGCAGATATCTAGAAGACTATTAATTTGAGAACAACACCTACCTTATATATACACTAAACTATTTTCCCGTAGAAAAACATTAATGCTTTATTTATCAATAAGTGGGCAGATGGATGGGGCTTTCAAATCAATTTATTGCAAGGGCATACTCTCATTGCATAACAATAGGTTTTTTTTAACGTGAAGCAAACAAATATTATGCTATTTGAAAAGTGATGCGGACCTGATGAAATCTTCGAAGTAAAGTATTTAAATTAAAGTCTGGTTAACCGGTAAGAAATTCAACTCGCATTACATTATAATTTAAACAATCATAAATCGAACTCTTTTTTCATAAACTAAAGAGGTTGTTTAAACCAAGTTCACACGGACGGAATTGCATTCTCAAGTTTTGTATTCATTAGATATGTTACAAGAGGGCACTTGGCTTGATAGGAAACGTTTATAAAAAGCGCTTATAGCGTGTCTCGAAATACACGTGAATTCTCTTACTCTTCTCAACACGAGCTGTATTCTGAATGTCTGTGTACGGGTCATTTTCAAAAAATGTCTATTTCTAAATGACTCATTTCTGAAAAATAGATATGATTTAAATTTTATTGTTTATATCTTTTTTTTTTTTTTTTTGATAGCACATTAAATAACAAAAATCTGACAAGTTGTATAACAGAAAATATTTCTTTTGAAAATTATTAACATTTTATCTATGTCATTTAAAAAAGATCATGTCCTTCTTGTTATTTTTATTAAAAGAGCTGTAAAAGCGATATCCATTTTTTATGAAATAGATCATCAGAAGATAGAAAAGTTACTCTTAAATTCTAGGGTATTTTTTTCCTAACCTATCACGTAATTTTTGATCGAATAACAAAACACCACAAAGCGGTCAAATGCAAATTCCTAGTTTTGTTTTCCATTTCAGTCTCCATGTAGTATATCAATACTGGAAAAAATAGTACAATGTGATATTATTGATTGAAAGGAACAGTGTGTGCAATTGAAATGTACATGTGTTGTACAAAACAGGACAACACCAAAAAGTGTATCTGTAATAGTAAGGACCTAGATGTTACATGAGGGACAAAATTATAACGGGTTGGACAATTATATCAAGTATCATGGGGGAAATAAGACAATAAGCCTTTCTAACAAAAATAGGTTCAGAAAGGATCGTAAAAGGGTACAAGGAAACCGAGATACTAAACACCAAACGTGGTAATTTCTCAAGACATTTGATGATAGTAGATATTTAGATATAGCATAACAAGAAAGACATGATTGTAACAAATGCAATTACATTCTGCAACAGTAATCAATACGCCGGTTTCAAAATACGTTCGAGTTATGTCCCTTTGAAGAACTCTTGTACATAGTAAGGCGGGAAACAAGTTGTTTACATGCGGGAGTGGAATGAATATTCATCACTGCATTAGTGAATGTGCTCAGTAGGTTTCTCATACGCTGTTTCATCACCCAAATTCAACTGATACACAAACTAAGTAAGTGATAAGTATTTAGGGAGTAATTAAACACGTGTAGTTCTTATTATATCACGTAAGTTCGTTGGTCGTAGGTGTCATATCCAGTATATTACTTTTAGATATGACATTGTTTTTATGTTTCTACTTTAGTAAAACATTTTTTCGATGGTATTTTCTATTTCCTACATTAACATATTCAAAGAGAACCCCCTTTTGATACATTTTATCGTCTTCCTCACTGACTGTAGATTCACTCTGTCCCACTTAGGCACTGAAAGTTCTACTAAATGTACCTCCTACACAGGAGACCTCTTATCTTGGAACTGGCGTATTCCTTTATGTGAAATATTACATAATAATAATAAAATGAACAAATGTCATTTAAAAACTATGTATTTAGTTTTATCCGATTTTTAAAATATGCTTTAACCTATAGTAACAGTAGAGACAACATATATATATATATATATATATATATATATATATATATATATATATACATAATGCAACAAGAATACGTGAAAACAAATGAATTTCATAAGAGAATGATTGGTTGATTATATATTGTTTAACGTCCCTCTCTAGAATTTTTTACTCATATGGAGACGTCACCTTTACCGGTGAAGGGCTGCGAAATTTAGGCCTATGCTCGGCGCTTACGGCCTTTGAACAGGGAGGAATCTTTATTTCGCCACACCTGCTGTGACACGGGGCCTCGGTTTTTGCGGTCGCATCCGAAGGACCGCCCCACTTAGTCGCTTCTTATGACAAACATAGGAAATCTTAAGATCTATTCTTACCCGGATCCCCACGGGAAGGTTAATAAGAGAAAGCGACATTGTCATTTGCTCACTGTGTTCCTTTTCCCAACCGCTAAATCTGCTCTGTGTCGCTCTTTCTCAAGGCTCTTTGTCATAGCGTCTTTGTTTTTCAGCAGCGGATACAGGCATTATTATAGACCTATATGCAAATAGAGGTACAAATTACACAAAAATATTTAAGGAGAGATAGAGAGAGAATCATATTGTTTATGTAATTCCTGTTTCCATTTATGGTCATCCTGTTAGCAGAATACACTTCTATGAGAAATAAAATAGTGAGTCATAGTTATACTATGCTACTAAAACCCTTTGAATTTGATAATTATGCATAAGACCACTTGCCAAATGAAAATATGAGTAGATATTGGCATAGCCAGGCTTTCGGTTCAGTGTTACCATTGTTATACGCCTGTTTTTAGACTGGATGTATTATGGTACAGCGATGTCTGTATGACCGTCCGTTCGGGGTTTTCTGTTTCTAATTTCATTTCTCTGTCACATATCAGGCTGAAACTTGCTAAGTAGCTTCTTTGTGGATCATTCTAGATCTTGTTGGAAGATGTGCAGATGGAAAGGATTTTGATTTCCTTCAATATTTGAGAAAATTACAGGTTATTGAACTTAGCTCCTTTTGAGGAAATATAACAAATAGAGTACATGCTTTGTCCGGTGAACTCTCACAGTTTTCAAGCGATGACGTTGTTATTTTACAGAACGATTGTATGGGTATGGAGGATGTACATGTGGCGAGGATTGTGATTTTCTTCAACTTTTGTAATTACAGGTTGTTGGACTTTGTCCATTTTGAGTAAATATTATATTAAATTAAAACTATGATTCGCCCTTAAGCTTATAACTCCTCACAGTTTAGAAGCTAGGGTATTTGTAAATAACTTGAAGATTTGCATACTGCAAGGATTTTCATTCTCAACAATTTGTAATTTTCTTTGACATCTTGAATAGTAACAAGTTGTTGAACTTCGTTGAATTTGGGGAAAATATTTTACACACAAAACTCTTGGTTTGTCTATCTACCTCCTGTCACAGATTTATGCTAAAAAAAACCACCTTTATTCATATTGTACAAAGAAAGTACTGCCAAAGACTGATGATAGCTGATATTACCTGAAGCAAAGTTCTCCAAATTATGGTTTAAGAAAAACACCCTATGTAAGCATTTTCACGGGCGCATTATGTACCGTTTGCGATACTCTTGTCCATTACGTTACCAAAATATGTCACATGGAACCTTTTTTAAACACTAATTATTACTAAAGTAAGTTAAATGCTTTTCAAATAAATAAAAGTATTTATTATTTAGAAAGGTAAAATCAGTCATATTTAATTTAAAAAGAGTCGTATTATATCAAATTTTCTCTACTTTAACCATTTTTGTCCATACTGTTATAATGCTTTTAATGATAACATGAATGATGGTAACAGGGTGGATAAATTTCTATAAAATTCCCTCACATTGTATAATGGGCTCTCCCTGTGTCTTTGAACGTGGCTATTTCAACGCATTTATTTCTCTTATATTAAAAACTTTGAAGAATTCTTGATCAATCTACTTGTAACAGTTATGACTGCTTAACAGCATACACTTCCAATCAGACAATCTTACCATAATTTTGTCCACTTCTTCTTTAATAAAAAAAAAATGCACTTGCTAACTTTGATACAGCAGGAAATTGTGAAACATTTAAGGTCATAAGAAGAGTTCCAGTGAAAGTACATGCTTCATGGATAACAATGATGATTTTGTCGAAAACCTCAATTGGAAAACGGTGTTACATGTAAGTTCATCTCTGAATACAATCAATATCTGCATTATGTAGAATTTATCCACATCTCCATAAAAAAATACTTTTTTTTTTCATGATCTTTTTAAAGCTTACATGTATTATGAATAACTGAACAATGTGACACGGCTTTTAAGCTAATTTTTAGTCAGTATGCATTAATTATTTCCTGTAAAATGTTTCATTAAAAGACTGTGACTTTATTGTCGACCAACTTGTATGGGGTCATAATTAACGGGAAAATAATTTTGTTCAAACATACATTTTAAACGTTTTATGATGGAAAGACAGAATTATGGACATTTTTTGAAAATGACCCTTACCAGTAGTGATTATCGCCATGGTGTGGATTTTCAGTGTCAACTTTAAATACGCCTAAAAAGAGCGATGATTGCGTCCATAAACAATACACATTTAAGATTAGGAAGGGCCCTGGACACACGCACTCATTTAAGGATATATTCTGGTGGTAATTTTACCATATGTGATGAGTCTCCATACCTTTGAAAGTGTTAAAGATGGGAGTGAATTTTGTTATGCACAAAGTAGCACATTTATCTGTGTTTTTATTTATAATTATTGTAAATAAACTTGTCAGAACATGACAACGGTACCTACTTTGTGTAACCTACTCGCACAGCTTTTACTTAACATTTCTCAGACCTTGTACATTATAGACGTTATAAATACATTGAAGATATACTTGTGACAGTGCTTCTGTTGTTTTTGAAAAATTCTCCAAATAATATGCCATTTATCTCACAGGGGCTACGAACGTTTTAAGCCTACGCTCAGTTATACTATGAATATAGAAAGGGATCTAACTCAGATAATGATAAACCTACCCACTCGCTTCAAATTCCTAAATAATCAGAAACTAGGTGCGATATACGTAATTTGCCGGTCTCCTTACATAAATAAATGTATGCCAAATTTCAATCTGCAAGTTTTTAAAATAATGGAGGTATACGTTATCGTTTTCTCGATTTCATTTTTATCAGACATTTTTCGCCTAAGGCAGCAGCAAAATTCAGACAAGTGTGGAAGATTTCGAACTTCGAAAACGAAATCCAGATTCCTCTACGTCTGCTTCGTACTTAGTTTTATTGAAAATATATATAAACCTCTTCCCAGGTACATTGTATCTGGGTTCTCTCTTCCACCAATAAAAATTGGGCGCCACCAGATAACTGAAATATTGTTAAGTGTGGCGGAAAACAGCAAAATCAATCAATCCATCGTCAACTTCCCATATTTATGAACATTCCATTACCCCCTGCATATGATGTTTATATTTGACAACACGCAAGAACGTACGCGTGTTCTGTGTTTGGTAATTTTTGAAATCGAGGCAAGCTACTAACAAACAAGGTGGTGGTACAGGGGTTTCAACAGTCTCGATTGAAGTCAGCATTTCGCAAATTCTATGGTCGTTATAACGATTTAGTATGCCAATACAACCCATCATTGGGTAAAATCTGTCTGACGTGTTTCATACTGATTGTTAGGCCGTTTTGGTACGTTGATTTGACTACGGATTATTCCGTTTATCTGATCAAGATATAGGACTCATGGCGGGTGTGACCGGTCGACAGGGGATTCTTACTCCTCCTAGGTCCTAGGAACCTGCTCCCACCTCTTGTAGATCCAGAAGTCCCAGGGGCGGATCCAGGAATTGTGGTTACGGGGGGGGGGGCACTTTACGAGGCAGTGGGTCCAGGGCAAAACCCTGGTGGGGGCCCAGGGGGCGAAGACCACGGAAGCTCCTGGATTTTACAGATTTTATGGGGCTTGAAATATTTCTCCTATTAAGTCATTTGTACTATTTTCTATCATTTTAATAAAGTGAATTTAATAAAATGATCCAAATTTTAAGGGGTTTTTGGAAAAAATTAAGTTCTTCCAAATAAAGTAATTCAAGAAATTAAAAGATTTTGTTATTTATTTCTCCTTGAGTGGAAGAAATTATTGCTTCTTTTATTGTTTAGTACATGTTACGAAACAAGATACAGCGATTTACCTTAAATTTGAAAATTGTAGGGGCTAAGGGGGGCGCGCATCGGCTGCGCCCCTCTAAATCCGCCACTGGATCCGTGTTTGTATTGTTATAAGAATTATGAGTTGATCACTGTTCGTTATCTCGCCAAGCAAATCAATATCTCCTTAACTATTTTAAGTTAGGTCTTTCATATTTTATGTACAGATTTCTTATGGCAAGCTTTTTTCATTCTACATTATGACCTTTCACCTTGTAGCCTTATAGTTTAATTCTATTGTTAGAAAATGTAATCTATTAAATAATATTCGGAACTATTCAAGGTAGGGCTTTCATATTGTGAATATAGATTCTTTAGTACAAGACCTTGTGATACAATTATGTTTGATATTGTGACCTTGACTTACTCTTTAAAAATCTGCAGGACCTAATCAATATCTCCTGAACTATTTGAGATAAAGATTTCATATTTTGTATAAAGATGTCTTATGGCAAGATCTTTCGTTTCATACTATGATAGACCCGTAGGGATCCGGGTTAGAATAGGTCCTCAGTACACTCTTGTTTGTCGTAAGAGGCCATTAAATGGGGTGGTCCTTCGGATGCGACCGCCAACCCCCCAACCCCCAAATAAATCAAACAAAAAACACCGAGGCTGTGTGTCAAAGTAGATTTGGTGCGATGAAGATCCCTCCCTGCTCAATTGCCATAAGCGCCAAGCATAGGCCTAAATTGTGCAGCCCTTCACCGGCATTGGTGACGTTTTCATATGATTGAAATATTCTCACGATTGATGCTAAACAATATATAATCAATCAATCAATCATACTATGATGTACATGTACAAATCTATGACTTTGTGACCTTGTCTTAATCAGAACGGCAAAGTCATGTTATTCTTTGTATATCCATGTCATGTGAATTTATTTTCAATGATGCTGTGATCCTTTGGGGCACAATATGGGGTCAAAAATTTTGATGGGAATAAATATTAATTCTAAAAAATCATTTTAGAAATCCCAACTGCTGAACAGCGGTAGTGCAGAAGTCACTCAGGTGAGCGATGTGGCCCATAGGCCTCTTGTTTTGTGTTTTTATTAATTTCTGTTAACTAGAGACCACCCTTGAATGCCCGTGTTAAGTAAGACACATGTATTAAAGTTTACTTACTTTTAAATGAACACTCAGCTACATTTTAAAGAATTTACATTTACCTTTACCTGTAATTATGGACCGCTTTGTGCATTTTCTCACTTTCTTACTCTCTTTATTGAATTGCATTAAATCTTTTGTGGGCGTTTGTGTACAGTATAAAGGCGTATCATAAACTTCTCCAGATTTCTTGAATCGTAAATCTAATCCTACGATATTTAATTAAGCAATAATTTTCTCCTCTCTAGAAGCGGATCCAGGATATCAAGGTGTGTCTGTGTGAGAGGGAGGGGGGGGGGGGGTCCAAGTCTTTGGGCGAAACCAAGTAGGGGTCAGTGGTGAAATCACAGAAAGCTCTTGGTTTCTGGGATTTTGTAAGGCAAGAAGGAAATCTGTTAGATAGACAGTTTGACAATTTATTTTAGTCATGCATGATTAATGGTGTACATGTATATAATAAAATGTATCTTAGATATGATATTTTTAGAGTGTCGCGCACCGAGCGCTTTCCCCTATAATTCTGCAACTGCTCACCCCCCCCCCCTCTTTGATTTTTCTTGATCATCTCAGTATATGGATGTACAAAAGTATAATTTATTCCGTTTCCATTTGCTTTTATCTGGATAATTTTCGGATATACTTGTTTAAATTAATTATCGCTAATAAAGTATAATCTCCTATTTTAAAACATCAGTTAAATACAATGTGTATGATACTCAAGCAGAGACAATTTTCACCCGACCCGCGCCATTCATTTACCAGTACTAACGCATACGCATTATATGTATTGGTTGAAATACATCTACACATATACTGTTGGTAAGGCGTCCAATCAAAATAACCCAAGCAATCAGTTCTTAATGATTAATCATAAATGCTTAATTATGTGTACTTTCGTTTCAAATTCTTGATAATTACATTGCATATAGAGAATTGCATTCTATATAGATAATTACATTCTATATAGATAATTACATTCTTTATAGATAATTACATTATATATATATATGAGAAATTCAGCACTTAACATCAATTTCTTTACTTTTCTTATGGGTACCTTTCAATAATTTTAAAAAAAACAAACATTTTTCCTCTCATGTGGAAAAAGTACATGTATGTAAAGACAATTAACTGTCGATATAATTATAATTATTTTAAAAGTATTGTCAACAAAATAACTAAAAAAATAAAGTTAATGTTAACTTATTGATTCAAAGTATCATTAAGCGTTGCTATTGCAACGTTCTGTGTCATTAGCAGTTTGGACTGCAAATTTCTGGTGGTATCAAGCAACAACTCTGCAAGTGGAACGCTTAATGATACAATTGTTTCATAGGGGTGGGGTGGGGGTACCACTAACGGTTTATATTGCAATGTATACAGATATGTAATGTAATGTTCTGTATCCTTAAGCATAATTGTTTCATTAGCGGTTACAGCGACGGCGGTTTTTAATAGAATCTGAAAACGTATGGGACCATTGGTTCCCGCCACGTCTGTGTGTCTCTATATCACGACATCAAATTATTTTTTTTTCGAAATATCTAGTACAATGTAAATGGCATTATATTGTCGGGTCATCTGAACCGCATTTAAATTACTCTTGTCTGCACCAAAGTCCTGTTGTTTCGCAAAATGCAAAACGCACACGTGAAAGATAAATGACATTAACTAATGTATAGTATTTGTAAACAAAATCCTTTATTTTATGATAAAGAAATTACAGCACTGCAAACATCTTTTCTGTTAATATTCAACAAAGCTATTTTGTGATGGCGTTCATACACAATGCGCACGCACAGTGCAGATCCAGATATATCTGAATATATCATACAACTATTCAAATATATATAAACTACATGTATAATAGTTAAATAGGATACACAATGAATTATGAATTCTATACAATACATTGCCGACCTTTCACACAAACACACACTTTCATAATTATACACACGCTTGACGACGGACGCTGTTGCCGGTGTGGCTAGTATGTTTACCAAGTGGTACCCGTTGCCGAGTTTGTCAGCTTCTGTTGCCGTAATCGTGACGTTAATGAAAAGTCTCGAGTACTATTTCTGTAACTGTTCTCGGTGTCAACCGTCCTACCCTGGTCCTGCTATCGTTGTTGGTTTTAGATTCGTATTCAGCGGCAGATCCAAGAATTGTGGTTACGGGGGGGGGGACGCCACTTTATATCCGCCACTGGTATTGTACGTTGGAGATATAAATAGACTACACAGAAATTTACACGAAATATAATTCATGTACATGTAATATAAACTGTGTTATGGGTAAAACATCACCTACATCCTAACGGTGTGGAATAAACAGTTGTTGTTTTCCTCATCTAATTTCAAAAATCTTATCAATGTAAAACAGTTAAAAAAGACGAGAGGATAGAAAATCTGATAATATTTAGACAATGAATTCTATTGAAACAATATGTCAAACATAAAAGTGATACAAATAGGAAAACCCCCAGACCATTTCAATCCAGCTTAATTTTACTAATAAAATATGTCAAACATAAAAATGATAATAATAGGAAACCCCCCAGACCATTTCAATCCAGCTTAATTTTATTAATAAAATATGTCAAACATAAAAATGATAATAATACAAAAAACCCAGACCATTTCAATCCAGCTTTATGCGAGTGCGTTCTCTAATCAAAAGATCCCCACATCACGATTTTTCTCTCTATATGATGTTTAAATATCCTATGTTTCCTGACCAAATCTGTATACAGTATCTATATGTTTTCTGTTAGTTTTTCCTTTATGTTTGATTTTCGCATAGAGCCTGGATTTATGTACACTATCACTATTTCGTTTACGGAACTTTACTTTTTTGTCTTGTTTATACTGTTCATATCAGAAAACAAAACAGCTCCGAGGGTCACTTGCCATGTGAACGCGTAATCTATTTTGCCATGGATAAATATATATGTATATATCTTAAAGGTTATCAAAAGCTACTATAACCGTTATAAAGAAAGCTTGACCAAACATTTGATAAATACAGATCATAATTTTTTAATCATAATTATGCATCATTAAGATAACGAAATAATCGATATCGCATATTAGATACCCGCATTCAGAGTTATCGCCCTTTAATGTCCCTTTGAGACGTAAATACCGATCCCTAATATCTAAAAAATAGTATATTAACAGTCAGCATAATGATTGTAACGTTACATCTTGTGTGCACTATGCTAAAACAGATGTAAAGGTTTTAGTGCCTTCGGTTTGTGCACTATGTGTCAAAGCCCTAAGAATTATTTGGCATACATATGTAATGCATGAAAAATAGTTAAGGAAAGAATTCATAAATTTCTTTCGTCGGATGGGGGGTAGCGCATGATGAAAAGTTTTCCATCTTTCTGTTTTTGGTGGTATACCCCAATCCAACAAAAAATAATGGAATTTATTCCTTATCTTATATGACATTATCATATAAATACACTTCATCCAGGGTTTAAATCAAAACATAAAAATATGTCCTATCTTCGCCACATTTGGACCCGCCTTGTCATCGTTCACACATTAAGGAACCCTTGATCCACCAACCACTGTTTCACTATATCGTAGTTTTTGTCCATCCAGTTGATGTTGCTCTTGGTTTTCTCAATAGCCTGTTGGAACGCACGGGTCCCAGATCCCATATTTGGATTTTCTTTCAGAAAGGTTTCCAACTGTTTTAGAGATAACAAAAAAAAAAAAATAAATAAATAAATAAATGTAGGTAGTGCCTATACAAGATATACAGCATTACTCGTCTATGTCGAGTGCTATGCAATCCGAAATATTGTACAATTCGTACTGAACTAATATATCAAAACATATCTTGAATGTCGAATATCATCTAAACCGAATCATTGTATAGAAGCGCGTCCGGCAGAGACAAGTTTCACTGTAATATATATATATGAGAGGGTGAGATAAATATATTTTTAATCTTTTATCATATTATTGTTCAAAAGTTTAAACTTCTCCTCAATCAGATAATAATTATTGTTATCATAGTAATTAGTGATGTAATATTGAGATGCAAAATCCAAGAGATATAAAAGTACACAAGCTTCCTACATGTAAACATTACGCAGAGAACATGCCGTGACACTCACACGCATGCGTATATAAATACCTGGGTTTTTGATAAGCATTTCATGCGTATACGTCACAGACAAATATCACACCTAAATTCCCATCACTTCATAACATTGCCTAAACTTCCCACATGGAGCAGGATTCTATGGAATATATCCGCGTATGTTACTTGTAGATGCTACACGTTCAGGAAAATCCTAGGAAGCACCTATCGTCTAGTGCGTCTGTGAGTACAGACTCATTATATTGAGCAACTTTCGACTAAATACTGTAAATCACGATTTATTCGCGAGAACTTTATTTACATGTAATGGCGTCAGATCCTCTCAACGCGTATATTAATAAGTTAAACTTCCTTGTAAACAGATATATAAATGATCATATCGTAACATATGAAAAGTTGGAGCGCACTTATAGTAACATATCAAGACGCGTAACTCAAAATAGACCAATTGGAATATAACTATAACTCCCACTTAAAACTATACTTAAACGTGTGAAATCATTTGCCTTTTTTCATACTCATACCCACTCTCTACTCAGAGTTATCATTCCTAACATTCACAGGTCTGGGGGATTTTTCAAGATTCTTGTAAAACGGAGAAAATGCTCAAATAAGATATCATTTCGACTTCAGTTGCATAAATAAATCAGTATTAAGTATATGTCAAGAAGTCTTTCTGTGACATAAAAAGCATCAAATTGTCGTGAAACGTGGATATTGTTTGATTGCACTACATAGGTAGATATGTATTGTAATGGGAAATAAAAACTACAGTAAGTTACTTGCCCAATATTTTCCTGATATTTCATAAACTATTTCTTAGTTATGTTTTTATTAAACGTGAAATAGTGGATTTACACGTTGAGTAACACTGCTAATTTTAAGACGTTGAATGAGGTATATGTGAATGTCAAGGCCGACAACACTGGGTAGAGATTGAAACAATCTTTAGATAGATCAGAGTTACCTGCCCCTGCTTTAGGGATACTGATACCGATTCATTAATTGTGACTTCCGCTTTCAATTCTTAGAAGACGTGCCCGATATCGTTTTATTTTAGTATTGTTTGCGACGGATGTTTTACCGTTTTCTAAAATCAGTTGCGCTATCCATACCAATATTTTAGATGAAACGCCGTAGAGGCAGACGGTGTCGATATACTGACTCTAGAATAAAAACTAAACAACTCATGGACTTTATATCTGTTCAAAGAATAACCGGACACTAACTAGTTTTCACGGTCATCAGCAGGCCCCCATTACAAGAAAAGGGACATAACTCATATATATAATAGTACCACATATTGTCATTTCAATGATTCGCAGAAAATATGTCTCGCAAAAATCACGATGTCATTATCTCGCGAAAATAAAGTCTCTCAAATAATAGGTGATTTACAGTAGCTGTAATGAACTGTTTTGTACCTGAGAATGTTCAAAATTAGTGTTAAATGCTGCGGTCACTCCAGATATTAGTCGAGAAAATTGAAATGACGATTCACCATACCTGTAACAGACAATCACGTGATTAAATAATCAATCTGGTGCTGATGGAGATGAATTAATTCTTATCTTCATGATAAGACTCTAACAGGCCTCTAGTGCATATTAAATATCTCACCCCATCCCCCCACCCCCACGAAATAAGCGTCGTTTGAACAAATGTTTTAATACTTTTGATTTCCATTAGTGGAACTCTTCAAATTAAAGGCGCGTAAAGTCGTGCTACCGGGACAACGTAAACAAATATGACATTGAATACGAATTATAATCAACTGCAAAACACAACACTGATCAAAATTCTAAAGTTAAAAAAATTTAATTATTTTAACAAGAAAAAAGACAAACTTATTAAACTATGTGAGGGAGCATAGGTACTGAATTTGCTAAATTTGACCGATATAAAACATCAACTGCAAGAAGAACTGTAAAGGTTTTACCTATGCACATCCAACATAACAAAATCTTCTTGCAAATAATGGGGATTCATATGCTTTTAAAGTTATTCTGTCAGACTATGAAGATATTTTATCATACAATTAGTGCAGGTTCATATGGCATGAACTTTGTAAGTATAAATTGGTACAGTATAAGTTTTACATGTAACACCCCCCCACCCCCTCCTTTTCTAATATTAGAAAATAAATTACCCATCTGTCAAACTGCAATTTTGTTTTAATTTTGAGATGTTTATAACACTAATTAACACAACTGCTATGTTTCTGAACTTCATCTAAACTATTTCAAAAATTACATATGTCGATGGAAATCGGATATAAAACATCGATTTTTGAAACAGATGTGATGGCGTTCAAAAACACATTAGTCTTATATATTAGTGTTAGATTTTTTAAATGTAACTTGACTAATGGCTATTTTACCATATATATATATATATATATATATATATATTGTACAATACCTGAGGTAATCTATGTGTGTATACAGTATATATATTGTACAATACCTGAGGTAATCTATGTGTCTGTATACAGTATATATATATATATATATATATATATATATATATATATATATATATATATATATATAAAATTATATATAAAAGGGGGGGATCAACGTTTTGCTTATGTCCCGGTAATCTCGCACTTGCTCGCGAGACTTGTTTCATTGACGCGCAAGAGTCATCAAAGCGCGATAACTCTGATGG
Source organism: Ostrea edulis (assembly GCF_947568905.1). Lineage (NCBI taxonomy): Eukaryota > Metazoa > Mollusca > Bivalvia > Ostreida > Ostreidae > Ostrea > Ostrea edulis. The sequence goes on along the minus strand of NC_079171.1, from coordinate 43,758,873 downwards.
GCTGGTAATAGGAAGTATTCCTTTCACCCACTTTCTATTAAATGTTCAACTAGTGGATTGACCGGTACTTTAATAATATCAACAATAATTTAGCGTACACAAACACAAAGCATATGGTAGAAATAAGTTTATTGATAACTACATGTATATGGAGGGAGGGAGTGGGTGTACATGTATGGCGAGGAGAGGTAGCCATTCAGAATTGTCCTTCCATTGATGTGTCTGTTCAACACGAATTCCTCCTGCTGTTATAATGCATGTAATTATAGAATATGTAAAAACATGCTTTCACAGGTTTTCCATATACAGTCGAGCATCGACTGGAACAATAATAAATATCATAAAGAAGAAACAGGCTTACTTTCGTACTTTGCTAGTTGGCTGGTTTTTTTTTTTTTTTTTTTTTTTGTCTGTCCAGGTTTTTTTTTTTTTTTTCTTTTTTTAGTGTTTGTTGCTTTTTGGTTAGTATTTAATTTGGTTTCTTCTTTTGTTCAAAAATATGTTAAAATGGTATTAGATAACTAAAGAAATAAACAGGAAAATCGTTTTGCAAAATGAATGTAATACTGGTAATGTGAGAAAAATTTATCAAATTTTCTGTAGCTTTGACATCTCACGAAACTGTAAAGGCTTCCTGCCCAAGAGAAAAATTATTGATTAGAATGTGTCCAAAATTCGAAACTTTCGCTAAGAATTTGAACATTAAACTAATAACACAATGTCAAAGGTTAACGCTAGTATGTTTTTACCGGGAAGGAACGACAACTTCAGTGCCTGGACACAGGGCAGTGCAGTGCTTCACCTTACTAAACAAATACGTGATTCTCTAACATTCTGATTTCTTGTTCTTTTCAATAACACGTCATAAGTCAATCAGCATAGAATCAATATTCGATTAATTTCCGTTGCTGCCCTTTGAATTTCATTCAGAATCACTAACTTCTTTGCTTGAATCTAAAATGAATGATTATTTTTCATCTTTCTGTTTTTATAATGTTACGCTATATTACTATTATGTATTTGAATGACACTTTCGTACATACATTAACACACACAAGACGACACAATTTCCTCTTTTAAGGGTAACTTATACAAATAAAACGTAATTTTAGATACAAATTGTTTAATACATTCAGTTATTTTATAGACTATATAATGTTACATCAGTTTAAACCCTTACCCTTTTGTTAAATACTTTGAATTGCACGTGATATAAAACACAGTATTTGAACTTGTTAGATGTACCGTATCTGTCCTAATAAAAATTCCCGATACTAAACTCTTCCAGAATTCCAGAAAACGACCGAATACGTGTCATGGATACAAATGTTATTAGCAGGAAGTAACGTGATTTCGATACGTATTGACTAATACACCATTCATTCCGGCATAAGCGATTGGAATCTTGTGACGAATGCCTGCATACTGAAAGATCAAAAGTATTATGTACGTCGCGATACAAGTAACATCGAACAATTCAACTGTCGCACACGAAGGACCGTTTCAAAACTGCCAAGAAGACAACCCCCGCAACACCAGTCTTGACAGATACATCGACGGCTATATCACTTGGAATCAAGCCTCGCCAAGTCACTGATAGGCTACCATTAAATGCTCATTTACGTCCATGCTTACATGTACATGTATGTGATTTCTACATTATTGTCATTGCGCGTTTCCACAGGAAAAAAAAGTTATGTTGACCAGTGCTTTGTTGAATATACTCTTGTCTAAGGTGTCGGTGATATCCATGATGAATGGAAGACTTCTTTTCTGGTCATCGAGAGGAATACACCATATCCCATATTTTTCAATACAGCATTGATTCTCTTCATCAGAATATCATTCAGAAGTTTTTTTAAACTCCCAACTCACACCAGCAACGGATCACGTTTTGGTTAAGTTAGACACGTGCATGTACGTAAGCGTCAAAATCTCCACAAAGTGTTAGAGTGACAGCACGTTTGTTTAGATCGAAAAGAAAAATCAGATAATCCGTGTTACACCCATGTGATATACCCAGACGGAAGACATACATTTTATTTAATGCTGAAACATACAAAATGTTGTCGACAATGTCAAGGAAATTTATAAAGTTTGAATATTCATCTTTAGCAGTACAAAATTAAATTTATGACATTTCTGTTACATAACAGTCCAATATGATGTTGTTTTGTTTTTGTGTTTTCGTTTACTGTGTGATGCGGGTCCTTCGCGTGTTAGAAATATTTAGCCATGTTTGTTACACTCATTGTGTATTATCTTATAAGGGATATATAAATAATTAGGCAACCATGCAAATTCGAGTAAAACTCTCATACAATTTTGACATTTGGCAAACTTCAGCAGATTCCAGTACCCTACATCTAACCTCGGATGTAAGACGGTAAGTGATATGTAGCTGCGTCTAACATTTGCAATGCGGTCGTCTATTTACTCTCCCGGAAAAACTTTCACTTTCAGGAAGTAGTGATCAAAATATGTTTTTAAATGAATTTTTTGAGTTTGCCTTAGAAAATAGCCCTCTATTTCGAAAAAAAACAATCTCAAAGAGAAACAGTTGCAAACATTGAGAGTGTTACATTGCATATGTTAAAATGGACTATATTTCGCGGGAGCTGTCCGTAGTTCCTGTTAATCTAAATAACACATTATACAGGGATTCGGTTCTGGCCTTTTCACCTCATCCACGGACGCGCTTCCGGCGAAGAAATGCATCGATTTGATGCAATTCCTGATCCGATCCACATCCGAGTCTTCTTATCGGATTACGGAAAAAGACGAGCGCGTGATCCGATTGACATCCGAGGTTACATATTGATGGAATTGATCGAGGTGATCCGAGTTTATTTTACTTTTTTTTTTTTGAAGGACATGATTCACACGAATATTGACAATATGATGTGAAATTGACACTAAGCAGTGAGGTTGACTCTATGACGTGATATTGACTCTATTATGTGAAATTAACACTATGACGTGTTATTGACAGTATGATGTGAAATTGACACTATGACGTCATATTGACACTATGGCGTGATATAAACACTATGGCGAGATTTTGACTCTATGAAGTGATTTTCAATGTTACCTGATACAATTCAAAACGGGTATTCACCGAACGCAACAAACCCATGATCAATCTACCAAAGGTGCTCATTTGGCCGAAGCTAAAAATAAATTTAACATGGGAATATTTCATAAACACAAACTGTTAGAGAAAGACCTTCAAGGGATAACACATTTCTAATTTCCCTATTGAAGGGAAATTAAGAGAGATATTGGGGAGGGCGTAGTAATTGTTACAAACATATTAAGCTACTGTATGTTAGCTTAATATTTTTACGCTTAAATCATCCTACTTTTGACGTATTCTCGAAAACTAGTTCTGTCTGTTTGTGCCATCACAATATAGGTTTAAGTGAGAAAAAATTGATAATTGCCTTATATCAATATACACCATGTCTCTGACAATGTAGATTGAAAAATCTATGAATAATGCTTTTTTTCACTTACAATACGTAAATTTTAATCATTTAAGAAATGAACATCACTTTTGAGCTGTTCATGGTCAGTATGAACGGATTTGGATTTGAGTCAAATTCTGTGAATTGCGCTAGCAGCTCAAAAGTGATGTTCATTTCTTATATTTATATTCATTTAGTAAAGCACCCTTTGTTTACATTGCTTCTATTTTGTTGCATAAAACGAACTCCACTCCTCTGTCACAGTTGTTATTGTGACGTATGACAACACATAGACATGACGTCACATTTCGTCTCAACCTGCCTTTTATCAACATTGCAAGGTGCACTGTATTTTGGAGGTTGGAGATAATCCACGTAAGTTTACAATCTTAATCCAAAGGTGTGACTTGCGAGATCTTTGTAACAGTTGTTCTATTTTTCTTCTTCAAATCATTACGCTCTCTCAGTCGCGTGCTTTAAGCTAGTTCATAATCCGTTCATAGTCGATGTGAACGGATTGTGTCGCGCGCTGAAATTGGTTGGTTCATAGAGGAAAATGCGATTTGTAATATAAATATATTGGCATATGGAGCTTAAAGTATATTCTACAAGTACTAACACATGTTAATATACTCTGCCTCAGAAGTTAAGATGGAACATAGATGTTATATTATACATGTATAATATGAAATATTGGAATGCTTGGTCATGGCACTGAATATTGAAACAAAATACACAATGAATGAATTTACAACACCCATATTAGTTCTAAATCTCTATTACTCGTAAAAAATACAAAATTGATATACATATCTTGGGGTATAAATACTGGTAATATATTTTTTGAAATTGATAGGGCAAAATCATGCAAAGTTACAACTCGTTTATATATATAAAAAAAAAAACACCTTCCACCACAAAATAGTCCTTTCCACATTTAGATATTAATTTGCATAAAAAATGAACTGGAAACTTCAGGGTTACCTAACGAATACAAATTTATTTTTATGTGATTGGATCCATAGGATAATTTCTGAATTTTGGATATAACCGCTAAGCGGAGGCCCTGTATCGCAGCAGACGTTGGCACATCAAAGAACCAACACCGCTACGGTTCTAACTACCCAACAGGAACTTCCTCAGAGTATGAAGGGTAGTGGCGTGAGGATTTTTCTCATATTTGGCGGATTCATGGACTCTAAATAAAAATATGTCCAAACAAATGAGTTTTCCGTCATTTTTAAGATAGTATAGACATGAAAGAGTTACATCCCTTGAAAATCACTGAAAACTACATGAAAAAAAATCCATGTGATTACTGTATTATACGCACTAGAACGAATGGATACCTAGTCAAGGCTCTTTTAGTGATATAACTGAAATATGATGAATAAACATAGTATATGAAAAATTAGCTACAGGTTTTTTTTTTTGTTTTTTTTGTTTTTTGCCCTTGTTATTCATCTTATTAAAAACTACTTTATAAAACAGAGTGTGTCGTTGATTTTTTTTTTTTTTTTTTTTTTTTTACAAAACACATTATTTTTGGTATTCAACACGTCATGGTAAATATGCAGTACCCTAACTGACCTCAATGTTGAACTTTGTGACATTGAACTTTGTGCACTACCACTGTGACCCATTAGCTAGGGCGTTCGCGTCGCGACCAGGAGGCCTGGGTTCAACCCCAGTGCTGCATCAACCCTAAGACACCTTACAAAGGCCGTGACAACTCCTTCGCCTAATGCCCGATGATGAAAGTACACAGCATGGATACGAGTTTTAGAACGGATGTCCCATATCACTACTATGACCCTAAGCGCCATGCATAGAGCAAAACTATATGATACTTCACCTACAGCTGTTGACATCTCCACACGAGTGAGAATTTCTGGAATGGGCTGTAAAACGCTTTCGACAAGATATAGAGTTTGACCGGTCAACTGGGGATGCTTACTCCTCCTAGATACCTGATACCACCTCCTAGACACCTGATACCACCTCTCTTACTCTTCCCAGACACCCGATACCACCTGTGTTACGCCTCCTAGACACCCGATACCTGTGTTACTCCTCCTAGACACCTGATACCACCTCTGTTACGCCTCCTAGACACCCGATACCACCTGTGTTACTCCTCCCATGACACCCGATACCATCTCTGTTACGCCTCCTAGACACCCGATACCACCTGTGTTACTCCTCCCAGACACCTGATACCACCTCTGTTACGTCTCCTAGACACCTGATACCACCTCTGTTACGCCTCCTAGACACCTGATACCACCTCTGTTACGCCTCCTAGACATCTGATACCACCTGTGTTACTCCTCCCAGACACCTGATACCACCTCTCTAACTACTCCTAGACACCTTATACCACCTGTGTTACTCCTCCCAGACACCTGATCCCCCCCCCCTTTTATTACTCCTCCTAGCACCTGATACCACCTGTGTTACTCCTCCTAGACACCTGATACCACCTCTGTTACGTCTCCTAGACACCTGATACCACCCCTGTTACTACTCCTAGACACCTGATACCACCTGTGTTACTCCCAGACACCTGATACCACCTGTGTTACTCCCAGACACCTGATACCACCTCTGTTACTCCTCCTAGACACCTGATACCACCTGTGTTACTCCCAGACACCTGATACCACCTCTGTTACTCCTCCTACACACCTTATACCACCTGTGTTACTCCTCCTAGACACCTGATACCACCTCTGTTATGTTTAGGGTGCCGTGTTCATGTATATGTCTGTCCTACTCTTAATTTTGTAATCTTTACAGGAAATATGCTATTGATCTTTGTTCGTTATTTTCACCTTGTCCTGTTGTTTGTTTTTTTTGTTTTTGTTTTTTTTTGTTTTGTTTTTTTTTTGGTTTGCTTTTTTTTGGAAAGCTCATCGCTCGCGTGGAAAATAAGAAATGCAAATTCTGAAAGGCAACGTGAAGCGTATTGATAAACATACAGTGCATGGTGATATAGTCACTAGTGATAGAAATAAGACGTCTGGGCACTAGCTGCTTAGACCTTCTTTCTTTGATTTGTCGCATCGATAATCGAATTGTTAAAGACATGACCCACTGTCCGTTTTATGAACTAGCAATCATTTATTGAATGAGAAAGTATTTTCCAATTATACTTTAAATTTAAATATTCATCAATTAGCAGCGTGAATGTCATGTTTCCAAAAAACACATTCAAAACATAATTCCAATACGCATTGGTCTAACCAAGTTTTTAATGAGTATTAACATTTGCATCACTGATTAATTTCCAAAATTTCCAAAACATGTGTTATGCACTTTTTACTACACTGACGTCAGATAAATTGCATCAACACGTGTAATTTTGTCAACCTGGTAGTATTAGAATATAAATGGAGTAAGATCCTTGAGCAGTGTCTTTTTTAAAACAAAATGTGAAAAATTCTTTCGGAGATTCAAATGTCGGTCATTTTGTAAAAGGAAATGATGGAGAAACATAAGGAATGATATAGCGCAGGTGCATATATTCTTCGGGCTCCCAGTCGCCCATTTCAGATAGCAGTACCTTGAGTAATACGGGATACCCATGTATGCAAGCAAAAGCAAACTTTACTTACGCCATGCGCATGCGCGTCAACATAACCTGTAAATTACCTCTTTTAATTCATATCTTGTGTTGAATTTGTTCAAAATTCCGGAAACAAGACGAGCAAATCTATATAAGACACTTCCCTGTCTGTAAAAATGAACCAGATGGACATGAAATTTCGTGAACTTGCCAAAATACAATACATATTCATTATTGGTATGGTGTACTGTATATTTAGGGAAGTTAAACCTTCAATCTTTCCTCTGAAATAAAACAGTATATCGCTGACCACACAATTTCATGATTTTGTTCAATAATAATCAATGACGTGTATTCAATAATATTTAAGCCACAGTTTCCCTTTAAATAAATTGTTCTCCAAATAATTTAATGCTTAATACTGTTGTTTATTTGTAAAAGTATATTAAAGTCATACATTGAATGAAGTTCAACGATCTTTATGATTCAATCGGTCATGTTCCCTAATAAAGGCCTCATGAATTCATTTCAAAATGTCATATGTATATAAACGATACATGAACAAGCGGGCTATGTATTCAATATCTTTCACATTTCAAATACATCATGACGATACTGAATATAAGTATTGTAAGCAGGGCGTTGTTTGTAATGTGGAAACTGTTGTACATATATTTTAGATTGATTGTTAACACGCGCAGTTCAGAAACTTTTAATGTATTGGTATAGAAACAAACAGCTGAAACTGTATAGAGAGAGAGAGAGAGAGAGAGAGAGAGAGAGAGAGAGAATGAGAGAAAGAGAATGAGAGAGAGAATGAGAAAGAGAGAGATTTACACCAATACACCCCATACCTATACCCTGGTAATGACCATTTAAGGATACAGTATTCATTTTTTAAAATTCAAAATCATCCTAACTATATGCTAGTATACTCACTCTTCCAGTAGTTTATTCCAATGCGCGCGCACAAAATCCCAAGCTAGGCCACGCCCAATCGCATTCTCGGAGATGTAAACAATGACGGAAGTGGAATCCTGTCTCCGTATTTCAGAGGAAATTAACGAGTACTGTAAATACCTAAAGAAAAGAGTACATAAATGCATAAAGTACTGAACAGTGTACTTGTATATAGGTATGTATTATGTGTACATACAGGACATTGTATATAGGTATATTTTATGTGTATATACAGGACATTGTATATAGGTATGCATTATGTGTAAATACAGGACATTGTATATAGGTATGCATTGTGTGTAAATACAGGACATTGTATATAGGTATGTATTATGTGTAAATACAGGACATTGTATATAGGTATGTATTATGTGTAAATACAGGACATTATATATAGGTATGCATTATGTGTAAATACAGGACATTGTATATAGGTATGCATTGTGTGTAAATACAGGACATTATATATAGGTATGCATTGTGTGTAAATACAGGACATTATATATAGGTATGTATTATGTGTAAATACAGGACATTGTATATAGGTATGCATTGTGTGTAAATACAGGACATTATATATAGGTATGCATTGTGTGTAAATACAGGACATTGTATATAGGTATGCATTGTGTGTAAATACAGGACATTATATATAGGTATGTATTATGTGTAAATACAGGACATTATATATAGGTATGTATTATGTGTAAATACAGGACATTATATATAGGTATGTATTATGTGTAAATACAGGACATTGTATATAGGTATGCATTGTGTGTAAATACAGGACATTATATATAGGTATGCATTGTGTGTAAATACAGGACATTGTATATATGTATGTATTATGTGTAAATACAGGACATTATATATAGGTATGTATTATGTGTACATACAGGACATTGTATATAGGTATGCATTGTGTGTAAATACAGGACATTATATATAGGTATGTATTATGTGTAAATACAGGACATTGTATATAGGTATGCATTGTGTGTAAATACAGGACATTGTATATAGGTATGTATTATGTGTATATACAGGACATTATATATATGTATGCATTATGTGTACATACAGGACATTGTATATATGTATGTATTATGTGTAAATACAGGACATTATATATAGGTATGCATTGTGTGTACATACAGGACATTGTATATATGTATGTATTATGTGTATATACAGGACATTGTATATATGTATGTATGTATTTTTTGTCAATGGAGTCGTTGTGAAGTCTTGACCAATGACGAGTAACACATCGTTCCATTTTGTTTTTAAAAAATGGAAACATACAATAGATGCGATATCATGAAATTAAATATTTTTTTTGTCCGCTCTGCTCCTTGGATTATCTTTTAAGCTGTGGATTCAGATTTCGTGGAGCTCGGAAAAAAACTTTTTGAAGATTTCACACTAAAATTACAATCAATACCACGAAAACATAATACATATAGACATATTATAATCTCCATTGATAAGATTTTGAATAATATGTTGTAATCCTAAACTTTTAATAGATATGACTTTTTCTATTCCTCAATATGAACTTCATTTACCGTTACCGGTATATTTAAAAAAATATATTTCCTTTCTGAAAATACAAGAGGGTAAAACTGTGCCGCAACAAGCCGACATATTTTGAAGCGTGTTAGCGCTTCATGAAAAATATGTCGGCGTGGGGCGTTGCAGTTCACTGCTTTGTGTATTTTCAAAAGCGAATTATATTTCTACTCTCATTTCTGTTGGTATTCCCAGCCGTTTACATGTAAATAGACGAACTATATTAACCAAAATTCATACGCGCATTGTTTACATCTACAACGTATTCACGAGGAATTGACTATCGTTACATATTGCAAAGGTACATGTATCAAAGGTAATAGGCATACTACATATACCCAAAACAAACATTGAAAATGTGAATAATTTGAAATATTCGTTAGCTATTCTCTATTGTTATGTTCTTACAAAAGAAACACAAATTATGTTTTCCCAACCTCTATATTAATCACCCTAAAATCCATGGATCTTAAGAGAAGGTCATTCATACATAAGAATAGAGCAACGTTGTAAAACAAACCTTACCTACTTAACACCCAGACCTCATTGCTACACGACAAAGCAACCATAAGTCTAGATTTCTCCGACGCGACATTGGCTTCTTGATACATCTTATAGGCAAAGTCCCACTCCTCAATGGTACCGTGCTTGATGGCGGTACAATACACTGTCAAACGCACAGATGATCGAATTCTGAAACGCAATACGTAAGTATCAAATTCACTAGACGCTTAACAGTCAAACCATTTTGCATTTTTTAAAATATCCAATTAGTACGTTATCTTATTCGAGGGATGAGGGTATTATTATTTTGCCGTTAATACAGATTCAATATGTACTACTTTGTTATAAATTGGGTCATCTGAGCGCGCATACGTAGCTCGAAACTTAAACCTAATAACTCGAACAAAACCATTATGCAAGCAGTAAACAACCGCAAATATTATAAGACTTCGAAACTTTCAAATTTAGCTAGAAAAACTATTTTTCAATTATTTTGGTAAAATCATCGAATTGCTCTTCTGAAGTCTTTAAAACGTTCATTTATCATTCATTGATTGTACGAAGTGGGGAACTTTTAATAAAACATTAATTTAGATGCACTATATTCATATATGTAAAACTTTGGTATATTGAAGTTAAGAGCAAGAAAAGACAAATACTAGAATGAACTTGTAAAATGTTGGTTGGCACGTGTTTGCATTAGGATTTGTTTGGTGTGCGAAAGTTTTAAGCAAAGTACTTTAAATTAATATTTGTAAAATTGAGAAAATTGTGTAATATATGTTTTCGAATGTTTAATAAAGCAAGATAAAAATAACTTCACAAAGAGTGCAAGAGACCCATGTGCCATATCGCTCTACTGGGTCACATTGACCCTACTGGTTTTCAGCTGTTGTGGTCTGAATAAGATGTTTGGCCAATCTTTATTATTATGAAAAGTTTCAATCCCATACTACGGTCCCAACATAGTTCCAAATGATCGCGACATAACCATGACACAACGTCACAAGAAAATCATGGAATGAATGTAAGGTCTTGTGATAAGAAATCTATATTCAAAATAAGAAACCTCCCACACAAAATAGTTGAGGAGATATTGCCTAGGTTAAGTTTTCTTAAAGGGACTGGTTCACGATTTTTGATAAAAATATTTTTCATTTTTGATGTTAAACATTAGAAATATAACTCATTTAATGTTGACAGCCAACATTTTGACCTTCTGAATGCATGAATGAAAGCAATATTTTAGCCTTGAATATGTGTTATGTAAACAAAGACTCCAGTCTTTTTATGTAAACAAACAAACAAGTGAAATATTGATTTTGTAATACAATGCATCTTAATTTTGCATAGTCACAAATTTTAACTTTTAGATGACACATTTCACCCCAAAAATGCTTGAAAAATGAAAGATATAATAATACTTAGATCGATATCCATTTCTTTTGAAAAATCCGTAAACAATAACATATCACAATCTATGTTTACAAAACAATTAATAAACTCTCTAAAATGAGCTTCTGTGATGATGTATAACCTTTTTCATGTGAAATCTTTCAAACAGATTAGACAGTAGATTTTGATCATTAAAAGTGAAAAACAAAATTTTGGGTAAAATCGTGAGTCAGTCCCTTTAAAAGATAGTCAAACTCAAAGTGAAGATCACAAGGTTAGAACTTTAATATAAAAAACGCGCTTGTCACAGGAAATCTACGTTTGCAATATGAGAGTCATCATTCAAAGGTAAGAAGAAGATTAAAGTTTTGGTTAAGGTTTTGAAATTTGAGTCCATCCCTGAAGTCTAGACCACAAGGTCAAACAGCATGACATGATATGTTGGGTCTTGCCTTAAGGAATCTATAGATACAAGATATGAAATCCCTACCTTACGTTCAGGAGATATTACCTAGGTTAAGCTTCCTTAAAAGTAGGTCAAACTCCAAGATCAAGGTCACAAGGTTTAAAAATATGGTACCAAAAGAATGTTCATTCAAAAGAAATGCACATATTAAATATGAGACCCATATCATCCACCATTCAAATGTAATGGGCAGCATTAAGGTTTCCAACACACAAACGGATATGACAAAAAGAATATGTCCCCGCCTTTTGTCACGATGGCATAAGAAATTGAATCCACTGAGGTTAGAAACTTTTGCCTTTTGATATGATTGTGTGGCTCTGCTACTCTTGGAAAGATTTTGTTTGAAATGATTTCCTGTACATTCCCATTCAAATTTTGATATCATCATGACCCCACCCTACCCCTCAGTGCCCCTGAATTGAACGAACTTGAATCTGCACTACCTGCAGATGCGTGCGTATTAATTTGACTAATCAATACCCTGCTGTTCTTGAACAGGAGATTTTAAAGATGATTCCTCTCTATTTCCATATCAAATTCCCTATTGTGGACCCACCCTACCCCCGGGAGTCAGGATTTGAACAGACGTCAATCTGAACTACCTGGGGATGCTTGTTTATAACGTGATAGGAGTACCTATGACCCTGCTGTTATTGAGAAGATTTAAAGATATTCCCCCTGTATATTTGCATGTAAAACTTCAATCCCCTTTTATGGCCCCATCCTAACCCGGGGGCCACAATTTGAACAAACTTCAATCTGCACTACCTGGAGATTCTTGCAAATTCACATGATGTCTCATCAAGGCTCTGTTGTTCTTGGGAATATTTTAAATATTTCTCTATATATCTCCAAAATTGTGATTCCCTGTTGTTTCCTAACTTACACCCGGAGGCCATGATATAAACTCTGTCTGGAAACTTGTGTAAATTTCATCTTTTCTGGCCCAGTGAAGAAAAAGATATTAAATGACCCAACACTATTTTTACCTTTTCTTGATTATTCCCACTTTGAAGAGAGCATGACCCTTCATATGAACAAACTTGAATTGCATTTACCGTAGACAAATATGTATCAAGTTTGATTAAGTTTGGTTGAGTGGTTCTGGTGAAGAAGTCGAAAATGTTGGAAGTTTATGAACAGAGAGACGAATGGACGGGCGCCGGACAAAACGTGATAAGAAAAGGTCACTTGAAGGTGAGCTTATAAGAATTATAATTCTCCCGTATAGGTCCGCTGATTTGTACAACTACCACACCATGAGTTAAATATTCATGAACTTGGGCACAACAAAGAGCAGACATTACATGAACGAAGCAGCATCTGATGCCTTACGGGTTTTGTTTTGGTGTTTGTTTCCAGAGGTTGAAGAGTCGGGAGGCTTCATTAACACAGCTCTGTATCCCGTATTTACAGGCCTCCGCAGCGATCAGCGTGTTCACAAAGCTAAATATAATTAAAGACTTTTCAGCAAAATATAATATATTTCTTTAAAAATTGCAATGTTATTTTACGTATACGTACGATTTATATACCTGTATACGTATATTGTGGTCATAAAGTAGAACTTTGTTGAATTGAGAAATCTATAGAATTGCATTCGATATAAGGATTTTAAAGAGAAGAGATTGGATTACAGCTTTATAATAGATTATCTTTTAAAAAATAAACTCAGTTTGGTAGATGAATGACTTTGCATGCTTACGATTCCAGATGTGTCATATTTGAGCTACTCAAAGAGGATGGATTGAAAATGCCACTGACTTTATTCCTCATGAATTTCTGAAAAATAAACATACAAAGGAATGTTTTAATGGAATGTCTAAAAGTGATACATTATTGCGAAATTTTACATAGGTGAAAATGTGAAAAGATTATTTCTACAAAACATAATGATTTTATAAATGATAAATATCATCAATGAGTTACATTTATCACACACTTCTTTAAAACATCTTCATCTTATATGTAAACTTTTGAGATATTCCCCGTTTCATTCGATAATGTTTCACTCATCAAGAACCGTTACCAACGTTAGGTAACGTGCCGCAAATTTTGACCAATCTAGGGCGGTTACGGCCGCAGCAGTAAATGATTCTTTATTCATTGATTGATTGTATATTGTTTAACGTAGCTCTCTGAAAATTTTCACTCAAATGCAGACGTCACAAAAGCCGGTGAAGGGCTGCAAAATTTAACTTATGCTCAGCGCTTACAGCCTTTGAACAGGGAGGGATCTTTATCGTGACACACCTGCTGAGACACGGGATCTCGGTTTTTGCGGACCACCCCATTTATACGTATTTTACGACAAGCAGGGGGTACTGAGGACCTGTTCTAACCCGTATCCTCATGGGATTAAAGGATTCTTGTCAACACCTACATGGCACTGTGACACGGGACCTCCGTTATTAAGGCCATATCCGAAAGACCCGTGACTTTCACTACTAATACCGGGCGCTCGACGAGGGAACAGTCACTACCTATTTTGAATATGAAAGTCTTAGGTTTAACGCGGGGATTTAATCATGGTTTTCTTTGTTGCGAAACAAACGCCTTACCCATTAGACTAACGGTCACGGTGCTCAAAGACTGTAAGCGTCGAGTACAGTCCTAAATCATATAGCCCGTCACCAACAATGGTGACATTTCAGTATGAGTGCAAAATTCTTGAGAGGGACGTTAAACAATATAAAATCAACCAATCACATGTACACTGTACATATGAACGTTCTGGTGGTAACATTTACTTGATACTCACAGAGAATGGACCATACAAAGACGTCCGTTCCAGCATGGAGTCTACGTATCCCAGCTCACGGAGAGCGGCCTGCCAGGCCACAAATTCCTTCTCTTTATCCAAGTAATTGACGGTTTTTAGTGCAATGACCATATCTAAATCACCAGATCTGAAATATAGAGACATGAAAAATATTGTGGAATCATTTAAATTCGTGGGCGTCAATTTTCGAGGATTTTCAGGATTTTACGGTTTCGTTGGGATGTAATTTCGTTAATATGATTCCTGTACATTAAATTTGCTCATCACTGAAGAGACATAATTTGTCGAAATGCGCATCTGGTGCATCAAAATTGGCACCGAATAAGTTTTTCATGGACACGTTATACTTGTATAATCTGTGTCTTTTGTTGTGAAATAGGTGTGGAGGAGAGCCAAGTGCCGTATACAAAAATATATCTATCTTATAGATGATGTATATTAAACATAACGAGGCATCCTATAGACTTACAAAACAAAGCATCTAAATTCAAGGAACACAAAATTTTCAATTTCCAAATTTTTCAAAATTCTATTGCGATGTGTTACATGTAATACTGGTTTGATATAGTAGGGGGATTTTCTCTTGGGGACGCATGAAGAATTAAACCTTCCTAACTGAGCTTTGACAACATGTTATTCATAATCCAATACTTTATTCAATCATTCAATATTTGGTATTTTTTCAAATAGTATCCAAGAAATCATTAGATTTGTTCTGATAGGTGAGTCTGTTAGAATATTCCGTCTTACTTAGCCAAGTTCCAGGCGTCGTTGATAATTTGAGCTCTATTGGTTGGATATAAAACCTGAAAAAATATATCAACCATTTAATGCCTTCTTCATTTCAATTTAGAAAAAGTACTTTAGAGCCTTTATACCGATTCAATAAAAGGAAAAGCAAACCGAAATATTAAGGCAGTGCATAATTAGAAAAGAAAATGTCTACTTTCGCAGACTGAAAAAATATCTTCATAATGACAATGATATTTTTATATATGATATACATTCCCGATAATACAAAACAACATAGTAGACGTTCCATCCTTATTTTCATATTTTGTACACTAAAGTTACAATTGATAATTTTATGTTCGAATAACCTTCCATACAAAGTAAGCCTTATTTTGACGTAAACATGAATTCCTTAATAATGACATGTAAACATTGATCCGGTAAAAGACTGTTATTGATAGATGATTTGTGAATGTAGATGATATAATACAAGGAATATTTCATGTGGTAGCTGCGATTCAATATGTAGAGCAGCAAACATTCATTGAGGAAAATCCCCGTATAGCCCATTCACTTCTTACCGTATGATCCTGGTTCATTTGTTCAATAAGCCTATTCCAATTCTCGTTGCTGTAGGTCACGCGGTAATACCCATACTGCATCACGTTACCAATTATCCAATCAGACTGCGGTATGTTAGATGCGATAATTTCTACAATAAGATGTTAACATATGCACATATATGTATTATGAAACAAAAACTCATATTTACTACACATGTAGCTGCAGTAAAGTTGGCATGGCTTTTACAGTACTTAAAGCAATAAAAGTTATTTTACACACGACACAGGTAGTTCCTTTGAATTTTAATATAAAAGAAGCTGTTGATTAAACTATAGGATTAATTCCTCACTGAATATTACTAAATTATGAAAAAAGTGAAAGGATTTCTCTTTTTCTTACTGTCACTATAAAATGTATAGATCACGGTAGTGAGTATTAAAGTCTCGCCTATAATAGTGAAAGCACAACTGTCAAAAAAATTCTCAAAACCATATAAACCTTGGTCTGTCTTATGCATCCAGTGAATGTCGGCATCAGTTACATTAAATTTGGGGTTGGATTTAGTCGTGAATGTGAAGGGAATTTCCCATTTGTAACTGCAAAGAAGAAACAAAATCGTGATTCTTAAAATTCTGAAAATTGCACTTGGTGTATTTTTAGACAAAACTATGATTTTCATAATACCTCTGTTTTTTCACAAAATATCATCAAATTGGATTCACATCTTATAAATGGTAATACAGCATGTGATATCATAGAACCTTACATTGCTGATTGGTAATCTTGGGAGAACTTTCTGGGTGATGTAACTACATGTATCACGGTACTAGTTTCCACAGTACATGGGTTTGACATTTTTACTCTCAAACCGGTTATATCAGTGCATACACTCTACCCACGTGACCACGTTTTATTGCAATTAATACCATGACTTCACGAATTGTTTTCTTTTTATCTATTACATAACTCATTTATATCTAACATTATCTAAAATCGTGTATTCATATAATATACGTATGCAAAATATATTTGCAAATGCAACCTCTCGTTAGGTCGAATACTGCCTGAGGAGTTTCATACCAAATGTTAGATTTTTCTTTACCTACTGAATTTGACTACGAATTACTTTGTTTCCTTGATCAAAATATAGGACTGATGGCGGGTGTGACCCGTCAACAGGGGATTTCTACTCCTCTTTTGTACCTGCCGTGTTTGCCCTACTTTAAATTTGTATCCTTTCTAGGATTTACGAGATAGATCATTTCTCGTTATCTCCATGAATATGTGAGTACAACGGTTTTTAGTTTGTCTAGTTTTTTGTTGTTACTTATTTTGTTTGTTAATTTACCGAACACAAGTTATGTCATTTATTTTAAACACAAGATAGTTTTAAGACAACAAAATGCAATTGTTTTAAACTAAATGTCTATGTCCATTCATAACTGCTCTCTCCTTACTTAAAAGGTGACACGTATTTCCCCGGATCCGTGGAGCCGTAGTCTCTTAGGTATCTTTTCTGTGTGATTCGAACATTTCCGTCCGCCATGACAGTAACCTTGACGACGGGATAATTCATTTGAAGTGTCCACGTGTCCATAATTTCCTTCACATTTAAGTTCTTGTTTTCAACAGCAGATTGCTGAAAGTAAAGAGAAGTTTTACTTGTCAGCTACCATTCAAAGCTATCCTTGAAATAGGAGAGAACTTGTCAAAATTATTATTCCACGTTTTATAATATACCTTTATCGTGGAATCAGGAATTGTATAAAAGGTAGCGTGGAAAATTGCTTAAATATCTAATATTGTTATAATAGTAGGCTACCTTCAATACCCCTTCACAATAACAATAGATAAAATCATGAAATTCTTAAAAACAACAAATTCATAGATGAATCATTCGATTCTTAACACAAGATATTTTATACTCACATTACCAAGAGCATACCACAGATCATCATGAAAGGCGGCTTTGTACGCTAGGTTGTTCAAGTATCGCTGAAATATTGTAATGCATACACGTACATATATACCCGTACAAGCACACTGAATAAACACATCATAGACATATCCTTAGTTGTAAAGTTTTCACATGATATTCATAATTTTCAAATTAATTTCGTAATCACGTGTTAAATAGTCTTTTTTACAAATGAAATGCTATTTCAAATATGGCAAAAATGATAAATGGCATACCTTTAACCCATTTTTAAACGTTTCTTCACCCAAGAAAAACCGCATCATATGAATTATAGACGCCCCCTAAAAGTACAACACACGCACATAATCAATTTTAAAGAAGGGCAAATTTACACTTCAAGTATAAATATTCTTTTTTCTTTTTACAAATTGGTCTTGCATTTTATAACAACTTCTTTTGAATTTAAATCTCTTCGTGCTGATGTGGTATTAATTATCAACATCATATGTGTATATTGTGTACAAGAGCTATGTCATAAGTTAATATGAACAACAGTAGACCATTTCTATTTGTGTGTCCATTTGCTGCATACATAATGATCAGGAGTAGAGCATTGAACATACCTTTCCATATGATATTCTATCAAATATTTCATTAATTTGGTCTGGATGAGACACAGGAACATATACCGGATGTGACGTCACCAATCCGTCAAAGTTGAATACGTCTTGTATGTCTTCAACAACGATTTGATCAAACTGAGGAAAGAATCAGTACGTATTTTGTAAGAAAAAGAACTCATCTGTAACATTATAGTATTAGTCGATTTCTTACTACGCAGAATAATACCACTAAAAGTATCACGTCTTTAAAACTTTCATTAATGTAACAGTTAACATAAAAAGAAAGCCATTAAGTTTGCAATCGTTTCATTCCGTTCTGGTATTTTATTCATTTTTAAAATCGCAAGGCTTTTGGCATTATTCGCATTTTGCAACATGCTTTGAGGTTTTCCATGATACAAAAACTTTAGCAATAAAACACTGCCGTGGTAAATTATGTAACTGAATCAATATAGAGTTCAATGAGTGAATTGGATCCCCGATCGTATCAAGCTCCACGTGTCATTCACTGAAATACATGGAGGATTTTATTTCACATTTCACATCATAATCAGATGTCTCATCGTTTGATTTGAACAGGAAGATGATCTTTAACCGCGTTTATTACATGCAATGCCCAGCGCGTTCTCTATACACCCACGTTCCTCCCAGAGTCGCGTAATGGCTTGAGCGCTCGGAACCGGAAAGTCCCCATCAAACCTAAGGGCATCTCACATAGATAGTGTTACCGTAGAGACTGTTCCTACAACAACCGCCGAAAATTACAAGAGAGAGTCAGGGATATCTCAAATAGGAGGTACCATGTTACGATAGACGTTAACACTACAAAGAACCCCTAATACTATGACCTTGACCTTCATATACATAAATCAACATTTGTCACACAGCATTTCAGCTGGGGACAAATCCGAGTGATTCTTTTTAATGAGACGTGCCGATATATCAACAAACACGTCACACCCACAAAGTTACTATTTTTTATTGAAAATGTCCAATACGAATTTTAACACCAATGACCCGGGCCTGTGGTGCCAGTCTAGTTTCTACAGATTGACCCGGGCCCGTGGTGCCGGTATAGTTTCCACACATTGACCCGGACCCTTGGTGCCGGTTTAGTTTCTACAGATTGACCCGGGCCTGTGGCGCCGGTATAGTTTCTACAGATTGACCCGGGCCTGTAGTGCCGGTATAGTTTCTACATATTGACCCAGGCCTGTGGTGCCGGTATAGTTTTTACATATTGACCCGGGCCTGTGGTGCCGGTATAGTTTCCACACATTGACCAAGGCCCTTGGTGCCGGTTTAGTTTCTACAGATTGACCTGGGCCTGTGGTGCCGGTATACTTTCTACATACTGACCCAGGCCTGTGGTACCGGTATACTTTCTATATATTGACCCGGGCCTGTGGTGCCGGTATAGTTTCCACACATTGACCAAGGCCCTTGGTGCCGGTTTAGTTTCTACAGATTGACCCGGGCCTGTGGCGCCGGTACAATTTCTACATATTGACCCGGGCCTGTGGTACCGGTATACTTTCTATATACTGACCCGGGCCCGTGGTGCCGGTATAGTTTCTACAGATTGACCCGGGCCCGTGGTGCCGGTATAGTTTCCACACATTGACCCGGGCCCTTGGTGCCGGTATAGTTTCTACAGATTGACCCGGGCCTGTGGTGCCGGTATAGTTTCCACACATTTACCTGGGCCCGCTGTCTGAATCTAGTTTCTTCATGACATCTAATTTCGGAATGATACATGTACCTAGATGTACATTAAAGATAAATGAATGAAACAGACAAACCGGTTTCCACTCAGGGTGTACATGTTCGATTCCCATATACTCCACAAAACTTGCAAATCCCTCGTTGAGCCAGAGGTCATCCCACCAAGACGGCGTCACAAGATTTCCAAACCACTATCAAATATTTATAGCAATAAAAACAAAATACATCAATAATTAGTGTGGTTAGAGGTGTAGGTAATATATTCCACGTAATATATACCTTGAATAATTTTAAGCATTTCGCCGCAAACATCCCCATCTCTTCTGTAGTATAATTATTATCACTTGGTATAAAAAGGTATTTCACATTTATTTTCAATTTGTTTAAGAGTGGTTAAATCGCCTTATGTGACGATCAATTCGCATGTTAAAGAAATCTGAGATTCATTAATAAAACTGAATTTTGATTTACTGCAATTGCAATCTCCAATATTTTTGTTGAATGTTTAAAATATATCAAGGGTGAAATATTACACCCGAGAGAGAGATTACATCTAATGATAAAAGCCAAATAACAAATGAATGACAACCAAGAACTTTCTTATCTGTGTCAGTATTAATTCGTGCTACTCAATTCACTGAGATACAAACCTGATGTGCAAGTTCGTGTGAAATAACCTCAGCCACGCGCTGTTTGTTAGATTCGGACGACTCGTGCTCGTCATACAACATGGCGGTTTCGCGGTATGTAATGAGTCCCCAGTTCTCCATGGCTCCGGCAGCAAAGTCCGGTAGAGCTATCATATCTGTATAAAATGTCGTTTATTGGGTAAATTTTGGCGTCAGGAATATCTAGTAGATTTTTCTGTTTCAAATTCATTTTTGGTCGCCATTTCATTCAGTCTATCATTCATATGAGAAGATATTTTGATGTTTTTAGTTTTGGTGACTGTTGCCTTTTTGCAAAGCAATCCAAAATTTTCCAGCGCACCAAAATTACCCGATGTGGGGAATAAATATGTCCTTATCAATGTAATTCGATTTGTTTTTAAAAAAGGAAAACTCTACCAAATTACCAATAAACAACCGTGTTGGTGATAAAATATTTTATGAAAACTGATCGTAATGAACGTCACCAGTTTAACCGATACGGAAATATTTTAGACTACACTGTATATGCGCATCGATCAAATACTGTATGCATTTATTTTCCCGGTATTTAAATTCTAGTGGCGTTGGTGGTAAAGTAAGAACCCTTATTTAAGGTTGAGCTACAATATGCTGTGTTTACATACATGCATTTTGACTTTTCAAAAAGAATAAGACGTAAGTTGTATCTTTACCTTGTTTTGGGAGTGGGAAAGGAATTCCAAAGTAATTCTCAAAGTAAGTGAGTACTTTTGTTCCAACAGACAAGGCGTATTCAGTCTGGTTCACTGCCTCGGGTCTGGCCCAGGCTCTGTACTAAATGGAAAGTGTACAAATAACAATGAATACGAAACAAATCAGAACGAATTAATAAAACATGGTTCTATTTGAGGATGTTCCTGAACAGTTAGGCTACTGAAAAATAGCAATGTTCATCTCCTATTTGTAATAGAATTCCAGCCCATACATGCAATCAAAAGAATGATGTACATCGTTATTGATGTACTGGGTAAAAGCTTGAAAAGGGATACTTTCACGGGCGTGTGTGTATCTCCTTTTTCACGTAGCGTTAAATTGACGGTGATTTGTCTACTGTATACAAAGAAATGTTCGCCCCCGTTTTATTTTCGCCTTTTTCGCCCTTGTTGTCAGTGGGTGAATTTGAGACTGGGCAAAATTGTTTTTCTCTCTTACATGTACATCTCCTTTACCACAACTGTGTCTGGGCGAATTTAAAACTATGCGAAACCGTCAGCAATTGTAGAACGGCGAAAATAACACGGGACGAAAATACCCCTGTATACAGTATCATATATACAAATATGTGTACGCTATGACGTGGTTGTGGACACTGCCGGTTTAACTTTTCGGATTTGTTCTACAGTGAAATCCGCAAAAATGAAATTGATTGCAAAAGTAATGTTGTATACTATAATGAAGTGTACAGAAATGCTGTATAGAACACGTGACGTACTGTGATTCCATTGGCTGTTACATCTTCCTTGTAGATGAAATCGCTGACAATGAAGGCCAGTAAATAGGTGGATACTGGCGGGGTGGTATTAAAATGATCAGCTATCCAGCCATTTCCTCTACAGCGAACAAACTCGGATCAGTAAACAAATATATAACATATTCCATCGTATTTCATTTCTCGATAAAGACGCTGCCCTTCAACTTCAAATAAAAACATACATTCATTAAAAATAAATCAAAATATAATGATAAGTAATAATGACAGTGAGAAAAGAGTGGAGGCATGGTAGGAATTTCTGTATAATCGACTTTACAGACCTCACACATCCATTGCTCTTTATATCCTCGTGGTACAAACAACGTTCACGTTTATTCCGTAACAAATCAACGTAATGCAATTACTGATAAAAATATTGTAAAATAAAAAAAAACTAACGAGACATTTATTCTTTAACAAAAAAGTAATACAATTTAAATACCGATACAGATTTTGTAAAGTAACATTTTCTAGACATTTACTATTTAACAAAACAAAGTAATATAATTCAATTACCGATACACAATATATATTGCAAAATAACATTTTCTTGACATTTATTCTTTCACTAAACAATGTAATTTCTGATACAAATATTACAAAATAACATTTTCTATACATTTATTCGTAACTAAACAAAGAGATTGAATTACTGATACAAATATCATAAAATAGTATTTTCTAGACAGTTATTATTTAGCTAAAAAGAAAAGTTAAATCCATATTGATATCAATAATGTAAAATAACATTTTCGAGCATATGGTTTCTGAATATGGATAGCGTAGTTCATAGAAAAGATAGGGTCGATAAACAGACCCCTTTATGACCCCTTCATGACTGTTTCGGTAATTCAACACATTTTATATTTCAAGTAGGATATCATAATACCACGATATGAAGATTAGACAGGTTTAACCTTAATTGTAAAGAGGGATAACATTTGAAATGTCCTTATATAAATGATTACTATAATTAGATGATTTCATTTGTAACTATATGTAACTACGATTAAGTGCATTTAAAGTGTGTTATTGTATACTATATCCAATATTTGAGTGCATCAAATTACACAGGATGAAGCTATGTTATGAAAGGTTATTGAATGGTTACTGAAAGATGACTGTCATTCCGTCACATATCCGGACCATTCATTGAACTTGATTTCAGTAAACTGTAGGACAGTTTCATCCTGTTATATTAAAATGACCATATAAACACTAATTTCTTTGACACATTAAGGTTGAAGTTGATATGGATGGAGAGTGGAAGATATGTACAACAATAATTTGAAATTTGAAATAGAACACTTTCAAATTTTCTTTATCTAGTAAAAATAAAATGCAGTTTTAGTATAAAACAATTTGGAAAAAACCTGCTGAACTATAACTAGGGATCCACATTCAGCAGTGGACGCGCTAACTAACTGAGCTATTCAGCTTGGCATTGCTTTTTTTTTTAATGAATAGACAAATATTGCTAATATTTATATTTCCATTCTGTTTTAAAAAGAATTCAGCCATTATGACGATGTAGAGTACCCCCTTAAAGATATGACCCCTAAAATGGACACGTGATTCACTTCCGATGTTTTATTCCATATACATTTAATTGAAATTTTTTTTTATCGACTTTCGATGATTTTTATTGTAGTTTGTGGCATATTTTGATAAACGTAACAAAATAATATAGGTCTTTACACTTTCCTTAAAATCTCGTGTATCGCGAGACTACATATAAAGTCGTTCACTTGTTAATGAATTATTGATAACCTGCGATCGCGAGATATAGTTAGCCAGTTTCAATACCAACAAGAACACGGGGAATTTAAAACAAATTCATCAAGAAAAAATCCGTCTACACGTTTACGTCATTATGTAAGGCCTGTTTAAAGTAGCTCAACTTGATGACATCTTCTTCAGGATGTTACATGTTAGAGACAACAATATCCATTAACTTTACAAAGTAAATGAAGTATTTGGGGTAATTCATAATTATATGTAAAACATTTATTTTTGTGTTTTATCTTCGACATATAACCATCGAATTCGCAGTTATGTCAATGTTCTTTTCATCGTTCGTTAAGTACAATTTTGGGAAATGAAAATTTAGCTTCTATTGAAAAATACCACAGATACATATATTCAATGTAGAAAGCAGCGCTTTGCAGTTGATTAAAACAGATGCACTGTATACAGTATATACACATATTTAAAAGAAAGGAGAGGAAGAGGGAACTATACATTGTATATACGGGGAAATTTTCAACTCGTGTTATTTTCGCCTTGATGCACGAAAAAAGAACCATTTTGTTCCAAAGTCATCATGTTTTGCTTCTTTGATATATTGCCCTAATATTTATAAATTATCCATAATCTTTTTCAGAAAAGGTCGAAAATGAACGAGTCAAAATATCCCTGTATGCATTAAATGCATTTAAAAATAGCTATGCAATTATTCTAAGATAAGTTGTTTTTTTTTAACTCAAATGTAAGTGCTTTCAAGAAATATTTTCAAAAATGGCACAGTTATCTATTGATGTCAAACATATAAGAAGAAAGAAATCATATTTGGTTACGCTCTCGGAGAGCTATTTTTGTAAAAGATCAATTTCCAACCATGTCAGCTTTAATATGTAAAACGTATACGGTACCAATTTTGATGCACCAGATGCGCATTTCGACAAATAATGTCTCTTCAGTGATGCTCAACCGAAATGTTTGAAATCCCAAATAACTATGAAGTTTTGGAGCTAAATATAGCCAAAAACAGCGTGCCAAAAAAGTGGAGCCAAATTCGTCCAAGGATAAGAGCTATGCACGAGGGAGATAATCCTTAATTTTGAAATGAATTTCTAAATTATATAACAGCAATTAAATATACATCCGTATTTTCAAGCTAGTAACGAAGTACTAAGCTACTGGGCTGTAGAGACCCTCGGGGACTAACAGTCCACCAGCAGAGGCCTCGACCTATATATATATATATATATATATATATATACGTGTACATATAGCACTCGAAAGTAAGATGCATGCTTAGTTACGATAATATAATCCTTATGATATCATTAAGTCACGCACGTTGCTTCGTTGTGTGATTATACGTAAGCCTACTACATACTATATCGGGATTTTTTTTCCACCCAAGTAGATAACTGAAGTACCACAAATATTGACATATTGGTGGCGATTACAGCGGTAAACAGTGAGGGTTCTTTATCGTGCCAGCCTATCTTGTCACAGGACCTCCGTTTTTTTAAAGATGTCGTCCGAAAGACATAAATGTGACGAGGCCATGGTACGAGCGCGGAACGAAGGCAATTCCATATAGTTATATCGACCTTACTTTGTTCATATAAAAAGTATCGCCTTGTGGTACTACGCATTACTACATGAACATATCCCTATTACAAAATGTTTTCCCGCCAATTTTTGAAATGTGGGACAATTCTATCCGTGACAGAGGACAGTCACACTTACAATTAGTACTTTTTGTAGTACATCACATCATCAAGGGGAAAGATATCTGGTTGGCATTTATATGTCAATTGATAACCTCTTCAGCATTAAAATAATATTTAATTCTAATTTATTAATTCATTTATCTATTTTTTTTTTTTACAATATCGTCAGATAGCATGTTAGAGATTTTATATTTGTACATTTATTAGGTATTTTCGTAGGTTAATTTAAAAGGAGAAGAAATATAATTCTAGCGAGGAAGTTAGTGCTCTAAGCTAGGCCCTTTGTTACCTCTCCTGTGAGTGTAAACGGATCGTATTAAATAATGACGTCATATTTTCTCTTCGCCAAAGTGTGACGTCAAATTTGGCCTTGATGGCAGGTTCGTCAAAACACGGAAGTATGTTTCTGGCGAACGACGGCGCTAGAAATGAAGCTACAGTAAATCTGAAATAGAAAGTGACATAAAAACATAAAACTCACCTATCTTCAGAATTTATTTTCGGCATATTTGACAATGACGTCATATGACTTTTGCGTACTAAAGTTATATCAAATTTTGCTTTTATAGCTGGTTCGTCGAAGCAGGGGAAGGTTTTCCGCAGGTCGGTTGCTTGAAATTGGGTAGCAGCGGCATATCTGTAAAACATTACATGCTAAATGGAATTCATATATTTTTTTAAAAAAATGGCAAAGAGCGATTCATATAATTCATTGATTACGTGAATATATGAGCCGTTCCTAGCAAAAAGGGTCGTTAATTATATCAGTGCTAAAAGTGTGAACGATATAGAGAACATCCCTCAAAATATTAGAGCAATGTTGATTGTCGTTAAAATATTACAGTCAATCAAAGATGGCAACCAACTCGTGATTGGTAATCATGACCTTTGGCTTTACAAGTATACCAAAAAATGACGTCACTCTTTTTTTCCCTAGGAACGGCTCATATGATCAGGTAAAAAATGGCAGTAAATACTATCCATGCAAACTTAAGCAATGTCAAACATGCAGACTCTAATCACTCTTAGGTTTGAAGCGGCCATGTCACGAGCGGAACTCGTACTTACGACCTCCCGGTCAAGAAGCGAACGCTCTACCATTGAGCTACCGCGACCAGTCTGAGAATTCATAGCAACTGATCTAAGCAGTGCGGCTGTTAGATGTATTCTTTCAGTCACAAAGTACACACGCTGTTATTTAGTGATCGGCAATACAAAGTTTATTAAGTATAAATATGTCAACATCGTTTTGTATCAAGGAATCTGAAACTGGAGTTTTGAAAATATATATAGTATATATAAGAAGTTAATATGACAAAGAGTAATATGAATCTACCTTCTTCTATCCAAATAGGAATCTGCACTAATAAGAAGTGACGTCTATGATAATTGTACGTACATGTATCACGAGTTCAGTAATCAGAACATGGGCACGTGTAACAGTGGCTGTAATTCTTAAAGGAATCCCTCTCTAGCATGTAGAGTATGTCAGATGCACGATCCCTCACATAGATGATTTTTATAAATAAAAATATATTCAAACCACTAACATTTATACTATTTTATCAGAACCCTGCAGCTTCAAGACAGACCCCTTGACCTTTACTGCACCCGGTTCTGAAGTTTTTGGATCCGCTACTCTATGTGAAATCATTCATGAAAAATGTGATGATTTCCATAATAACAACGCCTTATGCATAACTCATCACATTGCCCATTGGAATCAATCAGCTCACACACCCATCAGACTAGATAGTGTGATTGCTTATACTTATATTTGAAATAAAAATGAAATTATGAAATAACTACCTAATAGAAATTAAGATACACATGTTAATTTCTGTTGTCCCTTGTCAGTGGCAAGAGACAACATAAATTAACATGTGTATCTTAATTTCTATTATGTAGTTATTTCATAATTTCATTTTTATTTCAAATATAAGTATAAGCAATCACACTATCTAGTCTAATTTGTATGCACGTGAAAAATTAATACCAGTTGGGGAGTCCCCATGATTTTTTTGATTAATCACACACTCGGAGATCATCGCGTGGTTCGTAGCGGATAAACTGGCAAAATAGCCAATCAAAATAAGTTTATTGATACAGAATTTGCTTGCATAGCCACTGTTAGTATGGTATATTTCATTTCATATGTAGTTATATACTTAACTTGCTTATAAAAGAGTGGTCTGCAAACATTTTGTTTGTAATTATTTTAAGCAAACATTATACACGTTTCATCTGCGGATACAGCCATTGAAATATCGAAATCTGTTATCATGACTGTGATTGGTCAATAAAAGATGTGTCATTTCAGAAATGTTCATGAATCAAAGTCGAGGTTTCGCTGATCATCTCAGCCACGGTTTGAGGTATGGTAGGTACTCCCAAACTCGGTAAGCGTGGCTAGCAACGATAATGCTAATGTAGCGTATGGAGAAACTAACACATTTGGATATCTCGAGAGCACAGCTGGACATGTAAATATATTAAAATAAATCTACAACTTGAATTCTGAAACTTAGATATCCTATATATTTCCTCGCTGTTCCGAAAGTCGGATACGAACATTGCACGTCAAACACTGCTGCAATGATGTGATAAAAGATATAATTCATTTTGTAAGGTAATGTTTCGACATTGAAAAATGTGTGCTATTATCATTTGATAAATATTCGCCTAGAGGGATATTGTAAAACACCTACTATTTCGGACAAGCCTGTATTTCTGTTACTTTGAAATACATTTAAGAAATGAATTTCATTTTTTTGAAAATACATGAGGGCGTGAACGGCGATGTTTTACGCCAGCACACTTCATATTAATTCTATGAAAGTGTTTGATTTTAAAATAAATCCTCCTAATGAAAGATTTCATTCCATTGATCACATTTTAACAATCCCTTCTAATTATTTTCATCATCCCATATGCTATCACAATACATCACAAAATGGGGTCTTGGATATCATATGGCAGGGGTTCCGAGTGATTACCACTTCACAACACAATATGAAAAATATCCATTTGCTGTAAAACCACCATCGTATAAAGAAGTAACACCAGCGTTTATTAAAAAAGCTTCATCTTTTGAAGGAAAAAATCACCAACTTGAACGTAAAAAACCTCATCTTATGATAAAACCCCAGCATGTAATAAAGTGTCACCATCTTAACATAAAAGAACCATAGCATAGTATGACAATCCATATAATAAAAACACTATATCAAAAATGAAACACTTGACAGCATATGTATGTCACAAAAAAGCACCACCTTATAATTAAAAAACCACAACATGAAAGGTGAAGATAACGAACAGAGATCAATCTCATAACTCCTATATGGAATACAAAATAGAGAGTTGGGCAAACACACAGACCCCTGGATATACCAGAAGTGGGATCAGGTGCCTGTAAGAACCATAACGTATTATGAAAAGGCACCACCTTATGAAAACAAAAAACAAAAAACCACACAGTACATAATAAAAATGCACATCCTTATCATGAAAGAATGACTGATCACTAGGTATGAATATTTCCTTTTTCCATTTTTGTTGAGAAAGCATCTGTCTATGATGTCAAACAGTCTAGTATTTGCTTTAACGTGATGAATGGTCGTGTAAAGTGTTGAAAAGTCACACGTTTTGATGTTGGTGGTTTGAAAAAAGTTTTGAAATTTACTAAAAGTTTTTAAGAATCCACATTTGATTTACACCACTTCTGGCATATGTTATGGCACAATACATTTGACATTTCTCCTTCACAACTGTTAATGTTTTCATGAGGAGCAAAGATATGGGCTTGGGAGAACACTTACTAGATCCAGCAATGTATCTTTGTTTGTAAGGGTTTTGCTGAAGTTTAGGAATCCAATATAGGTACGGTAACTCATATAAATTCGTCCCATTGTATTGGATATCAAATGTGTTAACACAAGGCCTATGGGCCAAGATTATTTTCCAGTCTTTAATCCCATGAAACATTTTGACCCCATATTGTGGCCCCAACCTAGCCCAAAGGCTCCCAATATACACGTTACTGATTGATTGATTGATTGTATCTTGCTTAACGTCTCACTTGAGAATTTTTCACCATGTAATGCCTGTGTCACATTACTAGCGGGTACCGGGCGAGGTATAGGTATCGGGGGGGGGGGGGGGGGGGGGGGCTGTCAAGATCTAACACCGTAGGGACACATTTCCAAGTCTGCCGGGTGATTAACTCTCCTCATATACCGCCCGCACCTCGGGCGGGACAAGGAAGGCAGCCGTATGTTTACCGGGCGGGGAGCTATGGAATGATGGTGTTGGTGGCCGCCCGATATCCATAAGGTTATCGGTAGGTAACCGGAAGGTAACCGGGAGGGGTACGTCCGGTACCCATACGGACATCGTACGGACTAGGTACCCCGTGCGGTCACCGCTCGGACACCTGAGGGGTATCGGATGAAGCCCGGACGATGTCCGTTCTGAGAACATCCGGGTATCGTTCGGTGACCTTTGCCTTTTCATGCGTGTTAAGTGCAATTAAGGCAATTGCAAACTGGTGTATATATACCTATCGTCATCGTCATCATCTCCAACATCATCATCGACGCTGTTGCCATCAACATCGACATGGTCAATCCTCCGAGGCATCTGAGACTGCCGTTCCTACGTCTACAACTCGCTGAAGCACGTGAGCGTTATCTTACGATGGGGTTGACATCGCCAGGATTTAACTCCGCGCTAAAAGCTGCCGGTGGGGTATACGGGCCCTGAATGGCGTGTTCTCACCGCATGGTCCCCGGCCGGACACTTTTCAGATTTTGGCATTCTCAGGCCGCTCAGAACCCGCTACCTAGTCGGATACCTAATCGCAGTGTAATGTGACACAGGTATTACTGAAAATGAATTCACATAAGACAACGATACCTCAACACCAATATGACTAACATGATCTTGTTGTTCTGGATAAGAACAAGGTCACGAGGTCATTGATCTTGGTATGATATGAAGACATTGCCATAATGAATTTATATACTGAATATGAAAGCTCTACCTTACATAGTTCAGGAGATGTTAGATGGGGAAGGTTTTTTATTAAAAGTAAATCAAACTCCAGGTCAATGTCACAACGTTAAGCTTCACAAAATGATAAGGTCTTGTCATAAAGAACATATATACAAAATATGAAAGCCTTACCTTAAATAGTTCACGAGATATTGAATAGGTCAGCGATTTTTTAAAAAATTAGATCGAACTCAAAGGTCAAATGATCAAACACCATTAGATGAAAGGTTTTACCATAAATTATCTATATTTAAACCCCACCTAGAATTGTTCCGAATATATTTAAGAGGTTATGTTTTCTTTAAAGTAGGTCATACTCTGACTTCAACGTCACAAGATCACAGATAATGATATGAAATGAAAGCCCTTGTCATAAAAGATTTATATACAGGATATGAAATATTTACCTTGAATAATTCAGGATACATGTATATTGTGTAGCTCAGATTTTTTTATCAAAAGTAGGTCAGACTCCCAGGTCAAGGTCACAAGTTCACACATCTTTGCATCACATGAAAGGTCTTTCCGTGAAATAGTTCCAGAGATATTTCAAAAGATTTTCCCATAAATGTCTATCAGCATATAACAATCTGATCCACCACTGTGGCCACATCCTACCCCGGGGACCATGAATTGCACAAACTTGGATTGACTCTATGTCAGGAAGCTGTCATGTAAATTTGAACTCTTCCGGTGCAGTTATATTTTAGAAGTTTTCCCTTAATACTTTGATCCCTTATTGTGGCCCCACCCTACCCCCAGGGGCCATGGTTTGAAGAAACTCAAATTTGCACTACGTCAGGAAGCGTTCTTGTAAATTAATTTTTTCTGGCTTAGTGGTTCTTGAGAAGATTTAAAAAATAATTCGTATATTTTCGCATGTAAAATTTTGATCCCTTATTGTGGCCCCATTCTATCCCCGGGGGCCATGATTTGAACGAATGTGAATTAACACTATGTCAAGAAGCTGTCATGTAAATTTGAACTTTTCTGGTTCGGTGGTTGTTTTTAAATGACCCCACCCTATTTTTGCATTTTCGTGATTATCTCCCCTTTGGAGGTGACATCGCTCTTTGTTTGAACAAACTTGAATACTTGTATCTACCAAGTTTGATTGAAATCGGCTCAATGGTTCTGGAGAAGATGAAAATGTGAAAAGTTGTCAGATAGACGGACGGACAGACAACGGGTGATCAGAATAGCTCACTTGAACTTTCAGATCAGCTGAGCTAAAGGGATAGCAAATGTAATTTTGTTCAAATATTTTGAAAGAAATAAAATGAATTTAAACGACTCGTACAAGTTATTTTCCCTGTGAAAAAAATAACAATTGTATGCATTGATCTGCAATTATTTCCAAATTGAAAACAAGTATAATCTTCAAATTATGTCCCCATACGTCTTGCTTTATAGACAAAAATTCAATCTGCTATAGAAGTTGACTCCTACTGTAGTTTAATGCTAGACAAACACGCAGTCATTTAAGAATTGAATAACATCGTTCATATATCTTTTTAACTACAAGTATATTAGGAAGACATAAGATGATTTGGGTTTAGGGGGGAAAATTATCAAAATGGGCTTTAATATATCTTTAAAAACTAAAGCATGATTTAGGCAAAAGCTTGAAATGTTCGATAGTATCAAATAAATTGAAGCAATATAAAGTGTGACTGACGGTATTTTTCAACTAGTAAAGTATTCACTAATTAACATCCGTCGGTATAACTAATATAATCCCCAAGATAAAAATAAACGAAGAAATATTGTTTCGTATAAACCGCCATAGCCTCGAACACCATCGTCATATCCTCGGATACGGGAACGATAATTGTCGAGCATAATCGTGTTCCCGAGATCGAGACCATTCGAATATGGAAACTTTTAAAATATTACATCGTATCATGAATGACATTCATGTATGGTAAGTGTAAAAAAAAAAAAAAAAAAAAAAAAAAAAAAAAGCAGTTATAATTACAGAAATGTATCATTTAAATGCAATTTCGATAAAGAATTTTCAATAAAATTGGCATAGTGGATGAATTCAATATCACGAGGTTACATGGGGAATCCTCGCTAAATCTGCATTAGTTTCATCGATTAAAATAATCTTGAATTCATTCGATCGATCAATCTGCTCGCTGATGTAGATTTTGTTTTTGCTTAACTTTGAATTTACTTCTCGTTTTCATCGTTATTTAGCAGAATCAATAATTTTCATTTCCCGGCACAAATATGACACTAAAGCGCTTTGTCTGCATTTTTCTAATGACCTCCGGGGTCAATGCACATCGGAAATTATGAATAGGAAATATTGTCAAGAAAACAATAATTCATGAATCGACATTTTCTGCAGATTTGACGAGTTTAATGCTTCAGATCCACTCTGATTTTAATAATGAGATTTATATATTCAATCACAAATACGTTATTCTATTTGTTCTTCTATTTTTTTTTCAATATTTTATCATCATTTATATAGCTTGCATTTCTTTAAAGAATTCATGTGTGGAAAAGTAAGAATTTAATTAGCATTCAATTTGCATAGCATATTTTATTCATTGAGAGATGCACATTTCAAAGGTAATGCACTTTAATAAAATGTAAGAATTGTGTCCTTGGTTTTATTTGTCTCGCTATGTGATATATATTGTGTTCGACTTTTGTCTGTAATATGATGTTTAATCTGATAATATAGCTGTGTAATATTTATGTCTACCCGTGTGTCCCAGTTTCGAAAAAGAAAAAAAAAAGAAAACCATCTAGTACAAGGTTTTCACTAGGTGTCACAACTGTGGCCTCTATGCAAACTCTACCCAAAAGGTGGCCAAGTTGGAGACTCTCTCTCTCTCTCTCTCTCTCTCTCCAAGAATGTTGTTCTGCGTTAACTCTCGAATTTTGTGCTAAGCATCATGGATACAAAGGATAAAAAACAAGTCTGATTACACTTTTCATGGAATATATTCACTTAGGTCAGGTAAAATCCAATGAATAACTTTCAGAGGATAAATTCAATTATCTGTGAATTAAATAACCAATGCAGTGCTCCTTATCCAGTCTCCTTCCGAACAAAAAATATTCAATTTACAAGCATATTGTAAGCAAATGTAAATCTTTTTTATATGTACTATTTTGTTATAAGTGTTACGAGAATAATATAAGTGTGATGCTAAACAATTAACTAAATGGAAAGTTAAATTGATAAAATTACTTTTCTTAGTTTAATAAATTTATGGGTTTGTTAAACGGGGTATGAAAATTGCATTTTTTTTCTCTTATGTTTGCAACTTTCATTTCCGTTTAACAAATCAAAGGCATTTTCTTACTAATATTTTTCTGTAAAATATAGATATTATTGACCTGTATCTTATTTAAATGTAATGGCTGAGAATCATTTTAACTTAATTTGTCTTCATATTTTGTAATGATATCCATATTACATAATATATCCAAGTGCTTTTATCATTCTAAAAAAAAAATATTAAACAAAATGTGAAAAATTACACCAAAAAACATATTTTCCAACAATTTCAACAATGTTGCGAAATAGGTCGCGAAGTTTGTGGAATGTGCATATCCACACGCGAACGGACGGCACCAAAAAAAAAAAAAATAATAATAAAAAAAACGGATTGTGCTAGATTGAAACATAATGAATCTTCATAGTTGTAAATGATTGATTGATTAAATATTGTTTAACGTCCCTCTTGAGAGTATTTCACTCATATGGAGACGTCACCACTGCCGGTGAAGGGCTGCAAAATTTAGGCCTATGCTCGGCACTTATGGTCATTGAACAGGGAGGGATCTTTATCGTGTTATACCTGCTGTGTCACGGGGCCTCGATTTAAGCGGTCTCATCCGAAGGACCGCCCCTATTAGTCGCCTTTTACGACAAGCAAGGGGTACTGAGGACCTACATGTATTCTAATTCGGATCCCCACGGGACGGATGTAAATGACAAGCTATGTCAGTAATGTATTGCGTAGACGTATTTAGAATAATATATAATACATGAATTGTTGACTTAAAAAGTCACACATCTTTAATTTGATAAGTCATACGCAAAAGGTTTAGATTTGTAAACCACGTCTCGTATTGTTATCGGTGACATGATATGGTAATTGTTGAGTTTGCCTGGTTTATTTGTTTGAGCTACTGGATTTCGAGTTCGTTATGTTTGGGCAGGGACGGATAAAAAAAAACATTCTTTGGGGGTGGGGGAGGGCTTGTGACCCAATTTTGTACCCTTTCCATCCCAAGGGGTGAGATGAAGACACCAAATTGGCAACCAACGGTCATTTATGTTACAAATACTCAACCTAAATGGTATGGTGCAACTCCCGTATCCAAAGGCGGATCCAGGCCCCTCCCCTCCCTCCCCCCCCACACCGTTTGATTTTTTTTTTTAATTTTTACAATTACAAACGCCCACAAAAGAGCAAAATATACGTATGTAGACGTTATATGTTCATTATCTAAACGAAAAAGAACCCACTCTCTTATTGGCACGATTTCGTTCGCCCCCTGCACCCCCATCAATGCAAAGCTTCAAGGCAACCCCAGCCTTCTACTGCGCCCCCCCCCCCCCCCCCCGTTATGAAATTCCTGGATCCGCCACTGGTATCCCATTCTAGATCCGCCACTGGGGAACTATCAGGTTGTGATTGGTTGATATGTGAACTTGTTTGCCGTATGTCCAATACTGTGGAATCATTTTAATTCGCGTGGCCCAATGTTCGTGGGTAAACAAAATTTTGCTGGTTCGTGGGGACGTCGTGCGTAAGCGATACGACGTCACTACGAAAGATAACTCTACTTGGTTTTAAAAAAAAATGTTTGAGGACACGTAAATTCGTGGGTAAGTGTGACCTACGTACATCAATCCCCCATGAACAATGGTGATTCCAAAGTATATGATATATAAGGACTGGTTATCTCTGCTACCGAAGTATTATACCACCCTCCTTAAAATGCCAAGTGTTTGTTTTGTCCCAATACGGAGTAAGAGAGAGCATTATAAAGCACGTAAAGATGAAACGAACAAACACTGCTACCACATATACCGGGAATTTACTACACTCTGTGACATTAGGGTGATGGGATTATCACAGGTAAATATAAGCACGAGGAATATAACCGAAAATTTATTTAACTTCAGTATTTAGGATACCTCGCAACGAGAAAGAAAAAGAAATTATTGGCTGTGTATATCAGACTTTACATATATCACTGATTGTAACTAGAGAGCTACAAATACCGAATGGTCTGGTCAGGAAAAATAATGACCCCCCCTCCCGATAAACGGTTGGTTTGAAATTGTCTTTCTTTCAATCTATGCAATTATTCACAACAAAACATACGAAGGTATGAGAAAGTTTGTCTGGAATTGAAAATCATTTGTGGTAATTTCCAAACTATTTACTTGATTTATCTACGTGGTTGTCAATGAAGTATACCGCAGTGACAGAGACAATTTAATAGAAGCATTATGGGTATTCCCCATCATTTTTCAACGGATGAAGAGCAAACCACGTGACTCAATTGTGTAATCGACGCGTCGCTGTGCTTCGCTCACTATGATATGACGTGAAAAGGCGGCGCTCCTCTTCTTAGTTTTTCTTATGCAAAATGAAAATTTTGTTTAGGTAAAATCGTATTTACGTAGATGTATTTTCGCAAGATAAACAAAACACATGTTAGAAATAAAAATTTTGTTGATAGGAATGAGGTTGAAAACATAAATTAAGAGGATCGGTAATTAGCCTCGCTCTGAATCACGTTTTCTTACCTTTGCCCAAATATTACTTAACATATTTCAATACATTGACCATGTACATTTATTCTATATGTATACTCCTCAACGTCATGCACTACGAGAGGATGATAAGCAAATTGTGCACATACAACAATAAGTACATTATATAACTTACACAGGCTTGTTGTTTCTGGTGTATGTACTTCGATACAATCCATGGAGGTCGTCCTTGAGGGGACCGATAAAAGACATGTCAAGGTCATATTCCTGATCTGGCTGCAGAGGAACCGATGTGTAAACAATTAGAAACTGACGAGTCGTGTCTATTTCATGCCGCGTGTATTGGATAGAAATAGAAGAAGAGGCTGCAGTGACTCGAATTTCCCCTGTCAGGTTTAATTTGTTGATATGGAGAGTTATGTTAGAAGTTGTTTCGTGACATTTAACCCTGATTCGCACAGTTCCGTTAAAGGTGAAGCGGTCAGGAGGTCCTTCGTACATGTTCGGCTGAAGTTCGACTGTGTATAGTTCCGGAAGCACGGAGCGAGGGAGCCGCACGTCCAGCAACATAGGGGGCGCTGGTGTGGTCACTGGAATAACTGTAGACGATTTCTTACACAAATCACCTGCAATAAGAACAGACTTGTATAATCGAATTTCATAGAGAATGATAATATGGTTGGTTTGTTAGTTGTACAAGTGTAACGTTCCGTTGGAGATTTTTTTCACTCATATGGAGACGTCACCATTGCCGGTGAATGGCTGCAAAATTAGACCTATGCTCGGTGCTTACGGCCTTTGAGCAGGGAGGGATCTTTATCGTGCCACACTTGCTGTAACACGGGACATCGGTATTTGCGGTCTCATCCGAAGGACCGCCACATTTACACGCCTCTTACGACAAGCAAGGGGGTACTGAGGACCTATTCTAACCCGGATCCCCACGGAAATATACATAGACGTGTATAAAAGCTTGTGGGCAGAACTCTAAGAGATGAGCTACGACGCAAAACGAGACAATATACTAAACTCTGAGAGAAATATTTCCATATATTCTGTAAGAATTTGCTTTTTCGAATCTGATTAAAATGGATGTGATGTTCATTTTGTTCATTTCTGAAAGATTAAATTGAGTCCAAATGACTCGTGCAAGTAATTTCCTGTAAATTATAACAATTTTATGCATTAAGCTACATTTACATCCAAGTATAAAACAGTTATCATCTTCATATTACATGTACGTCCCCTGAATTTTTGCTTCTTGGACACAGATTCCAACTGCTTTATAAGTTGTCTCCTAGCGTAACTTTTGATGAACATGCAATCATTTCAAAGTGGATAAATATCATTCATTTATCTCTTTTTTTATAATATTAGAAAGGAACATGATGATTTGGTATGAGAAAAAAAAATCATCAAATTGAACTATATTAGCTATTTAAAAGAAACTAGAAAACTGACACGGTCAGCAAGGGCCCCGCTGAGGGTTATTAGAGGAAAATGACATTTGTATTTGATATAGCCATGTTTGGGGTTGGTATATATGTTAGAATTAATAATATATAAAGATACATTGGAATGCCAATTTGTGAAAAAGGAATCATGAAGCATATTTATGAGAGACTTATGCAATTTAAATTACTTCTGTTTGACACACACTCATGACATCCACTCAAACACAACAGAGTGCAACAAAATCCAATTGTAATAGGGGATTCAAAATGGATAACTGGTACAAAATATGGTACATACTATTCGAAAAGGATTATAAATTTGACATAGTGATGTCTTGGAAAAGGAAATTCTGACATCGGGGCTCTAAGCTTAGCGTTTTCAAACACATTGTCATTTCTTGCGGGGCCCTAATTAATAGGAATCTTCACCACTATTATGTACGGTCTTGAGTTCCAGCCTGCTTATTAATTTTGATTAGCTGGTACATAATTGGGAACTAATTGTATCGATTTAAGGATCGCGATATTTGACATTCTAACGCAACTGGAAGGAAGAGTATGGTTAAATGCGATTAAAATTACTACGCGTATATTACTTCTCTATCACATGAACTTGTACACATACATCTATTTAAACAATGAAGAGCGTTTTGCTGCCAGTATTTGAGGCGTGTCGATCGCCAGCGTTTTCGAGAAATCAAGTAACGCCCTTCCTACATTTCTCCCCTACAACTCTGAAGAATGTGACCCCCCCCCCTATCATTTCATTGTTTATTTTGTTGTATCTGTTTATTTGAATTATGTCTCTGAGAAGTTTTTACCCATATTGAGATGTCGCCAGTAGTAGGTGAAATGCCACATTTAGTTTTGTGTATGGAGTTCGCGGCCGCAGCAATGAGAACTTATAGGTGATTACACGAGTTTCTGATTGGCGGGGAGGTCCGCTTTATTCCTATTGTGTTAGTGTGGTAATCCTGTGAAAAATCGTATGTTTGAATTAGGTTCCAATGTCTGTGCTTTAACAGATAAAACAGCAAAGAAATATTTCGTTTTCAGTTTTTCAGCCACTGACACGTGGCCCACCCACATCATTGTTTGGTATCGTGTGAAGTACAGTCAAATTCTCAACCCAGTTCAAGTTCAGTTTATTCTCTCTAACCGTTTTTGGAACATGAAGTGTACAACAGCAACATAATAATCAATGAATAAAAGTTTTTACATGTACATTGTCGATAAGATTGATTGATTGTATACTATTTAACGTCTCTCTCGAAAACATTTCACTCGTATGGAGATGTCACCTTTGCCGGTGAAGGGCTGCAAAATTTAGGCCTATACTCGGCGCTTACGGCCTTTGAACAGGGAGGGATCTTTATCGTGCCACACCTGCTGTGACACGGGACCTCGGTTTTTGCGGTCTCATCCGAAGGACCGCCCCATTTAGTCGCCTCTTACTACAAGCAAGGGGTACTGAGGACACATTATAACCCGGATCCCCACCTGACTTAAGAAGTCGAAACTCTAAGCAGAGCTTATATGGGGAAAAAAAGTGAATAAAAACAAAAACCAAAACAAAACAAAAAACCCAGGGTGGATGGGTGTAAAAATAGCCTTACACAGCATTATAATTGAAAGGGGAAGAGGAACGCCTGCCGATAAAGTGAATAAAACGTAACATAATTTCTAATTTTGATTTATCAGTTGTTGTTTTTTTCAAATATGATTTAAAGCTGTAATATCATATATCGACGGCAAGATGCGATTGGAGAAAAGATAATGTTTTAATGGCTATAAATGTCTGATCATTGAGCCCGTTGCATTGGAAATTTAACATCATTTGCAAAAATACTTTATGCGTGGTGTGTGCGCTGCAAAAATGACATTTTGTTTCTTAATCTGCGTAAGCAATCCGACAATGATTATCAAAATGTTCTGTGAAGAGAGTTCTTTATTTTAAACCGGCAAAGTTAGAGAATGTAACAAAATTTCATAGTTTAAATGAGAGGGGAAAAAATCCCTACCCCTAAATTCCTAACCCTGTCAGATTTTTTTCCAAGCATGTAAGTTTATCACAAGCTTTTGTAGTTCTGTGGTATCTTAATACACATTTTTTCCAGCTATTTTACTCCACGCATTCCTGCCGTGAACGCCACGCTTTCATTATACGGCCAATGCACCTCCACTTATCAAAGAAACCGTGCAGTGATCATGTAACGAAATTTTCTTTTCTTTCAATTTCCTTTTTTTATTTTTAACTTAGTGCATTTTTCCAGAACCCATGGTACGTTTGATGTATATATAATTTTTTTTTGATAAACCAGATATATATTTTTTGTTTATCTCATGCCTATCACAATTCATAACATCTGGAAATCCCCTCATCATAAACTTCTACTTTAATAATAGGATTCAGAAAAGAATGAATGTGATTTTGATACCTCTTTCTCAGCACGCGAGGTGCTTCTCACAATATCTTAATATTGTTTGATGTGCGGGAGTTTGTAAAATAGGTTACACACAGACGCCGCCTGAGGCCCCCCGAGGTTTTCCCCCATTCACTAATGCAGCGTACTCCCCGTAACGAAAAGAATCTTGGATGTTAAAACAAGAGTGTTGTATTTATGAATCTCTCGATATCTTATCACTGACATACAATATGTAGTGACGCCTTGAGACAGAGAAAAATGGAGAAGCATTACTGAAAATTTTCCGAGATAGCAAGGAATGAAAGCAAGTCGAGGGGAAAACATTTGATTTGATAAATATTGGGCGCAAATGTCATGTGTCATAATGAATATTCGCAGTTATTTATCAGAATGCAATACACATATGATGATAATATTGATAGTACCATGTTCTAGCATATTTCGTAGAAGACGGTAGCCGAACGAGGTATAATACAACAAAGTCATCATGAAAAAAAAAAATAGGGACTTCGATTGTTTTTGTTTTTATCATTCGTTCTTTTTTTTTTTTTATTCCATTTCTCATCATAATTATAAACTCGAGATTTCTCACTCTAATTTTTTTCCAGAATTTTCATTTTCTAATTTGAGGCCGATTACATTGAAGTACGCGAAACCCAATTTTTTGAAATTTAAAAAAACAAAACCAAAAACCAGAAACAAATAAAACAAAATAAAAGAATAAAAATGAAAAGGAAACTGCTAAATGCAAACACCCACCTCCTTAACTTTAAAATACAATTTTCTTACTATGAATGAATTTTGTTCAATCATATTTTCGTACTACACTAAATGTGTATGATAAAGGTGATATATCCTGAGTAACTTGTAAGACGAGTTCTCATTGGTTAACAAGCCGGGTGTAAATATCCGTACACCTTGCTGAAGCTGGGGGTAACTGAGATTACACCGCATGCAATGTGAATCTACACACATCAAAACTATAATGACGTTTCTTCCTAATTAGATCGTATTAATTCGATTAATTCACTGTAAAAGCATGTTATTTACCCTCGGTTTGCAAAACACGCAAACATCTTTATTGTAATCACTAAATAATTACATCTAATATCAGTACATAGGAAATGATCCAGCGGGGAAGCCCTAGCTTGTCGACGTAAGAGGCGATTAAATGGGGCGGTCCTTCGGATGAGACCACAAAAATCGAGGCCCCGTGTCACAACAGGTGTGGCACGATAAAGATCCCTCCCTGCTCAAAGCCCATGAGTGCCGTGCAGCCCTTTATCGTCAATGGTGGCATCTCAATATGAGCGAAAAATTCTCGAGCGAGATGTTGAACAATATACAATCAATCAATCGACCTCGAGCTTGTGTAATGGGTAAATCAAGGTACATTCTTCATTGGACCGCTTCTATACGCACTAAAAACTAATGCATTCTGTGCTAAATTTGAAAAGACTATTCATTACAACTTTGGAATAATTACGAATTCACCTATTTTAGAATTCGACCGTTTGATCTGGATGAGGACGCGCATGGGGTTATCAGGGGAGACAATTTCCCGGTAAACGCTG
The DNA here is from genome assembly GCF_947568905.1 of Ostrea edulis. Classification (NCBI taxonomy): domain Eukaryota; kingdom Metazoa; phylum Mollusca; class Bivalvia; order Ostreida; family Ostreidae; genus Ostrea; species Ostrea edulis. The sequence goes on along the minus strand of NC_079171.1, from coordinate 43,716,700 downwards.
TCTAGGTATATTATTAAAAGCAGGAAGATGGCCATGATCAGCAATTGCCCCAGCCCTCCCACACCACGAGCCCCACCCCCACCCCCATCACTCCTTCCCCACCACCAATCCTTGCGTCAAGTATCGTGATAGAAAATAGTTGAAGTTCCTTATCAATATCGCCCGAAAAATTTTTATTTACCACGCCTCGGATGAAATTTTTTACGAGCAGGTGTTCCCTGAAAACGCAGGCTGGGGCACTTGGTGCTTCACTGCGAATTGTCCAGTTGATATATTTCATGAATAAAACAGATCATCAAAAAAGCGGCCAATTTGTTATTAGAATGAAAAATCTTTACGCTTTATATTATGTCTTTCCTCTCTAGATCCGCCAATTTAATTTCTTTTGTGCGTGTCCAGGATAGATTTGAATTCTGAGAACCGTTCTCATAATGATGTTTAGTTCTGTATAGTGGTGTTTCTAACGCCAATATTTGTACTGTGTATATGTGTCTACTCGATTGCGTTTTCTGTGATATAACCCTGACTTCACCAGGTTTTGACAGAGAGACACGAACGCATCAAACATAGGAGTGGTTTTACGGCAGTTTAACTTTTTAAAAAATGAAAATAAAAAAAATTATCGCCAGCAATAAAATGAAAGTAAACTGAGTCATTTCACTGGTTTTATACCGAACGTTTCATTTTTTCTATAATATTACACAATTTACTATTTCTGCAACACCAACTTATCCTTTACAAAATGTTATCGATATATAGAAAACGCAATTCCCGGCCGTCATTTAAAAGCCATTACTAAAGGCTATCAATTTGGCCGCCAGAGTTTAACCCCTCCCCCTTTTTTATATCTGCTTTTATCTATATTTAAGTTTCTCACAAGTAGCACGCCATTCTCCACAATTACAAAAAATTAGTGTGTCGGGCGGCGAAAAAGTCCCGATATTGTTCTCAAATTAATCGTGATATATTTCACATAAAACAAAACGTTGAAATTTATTTTATAAATTTATATATTAATTGAAATTATTTTTATAAAGAAAAATATGTCTGAAACGTTTCTAAACTTTTCTGTTGCCGTTAGACGTAGCTCGAGATGCATGTACACTATGTACATGCACAGAGTCCACGGAATATCAACGTACCCCTTGTATCGCGTTATGATTTACAATATACACACAACCGCATTACGCCGCTCTACGAACATACAATGTACATAATAGAAAACACAAAACACATTCTTTTCATTTATTAATCAGATAACAAGCACTAGCAAGCATGTTTACAAAAATATTATTATATCTTTATAAAAGCTGTTTTCATAACCTCTCGTTCGTCTTCGGTCATTAGGTTTGGTGCGCAATACGGCACGTGTAAACTTTCGCGCGTGCTTTCCCTTCAGATTGCTGAATCAGATAGTGTTAATTACTATGTGTATTTAGATCACAGATCCCTGTAACGCAGTGGTTTTTCCTCGGTCATTTGTCTTCATAATTCTGCCGTTACCGGGTTTAAATATCAGGGCGAGAAATGGCTGCGTAAGGGTTCGTGACAAGGAATAAAGAAATTATACAAAGCCTCAAGAAAATATCCAAAGATGTAAATTATATGTCAATGAGATATCTTGAAGCACAAAACAAAATTTCTCTTCTGTTGCAATTTCATGTGACTTAAGATACATCACATTTGAACATTTATTTTTATGTCTTAGAATTATTTTTTAAAAATATATCCATAGACCTTTCTCTCTATCTATCTCTTTCTTTCTCAAAACGCAGTTATCTGAAATGAATGTTTCAAAGCAAGAACATTAAATTTTTTTAAAAGTTTTTTTTTTTTATTATTATCGATAAACTAATCCACCCCATCATGTGAGACCTCCCTATCTACACAGTAATACTTAAATTTATTTTAGTTTGGGCACGTATCGGTTTCATTTATATTCGTTAAAATTTTGACATATTCATATCTGAAAACTCAACAATATAGATTTTTGCTGGGGTGGCATCTTCATCGACAGGAAAAATTATATCAAACACATTTCAACACCTACACAAAAATTCACTTAACCATCAATGTTAATCTATCTCGTGGAAATTTTCTAAGACTCCAGAATTTTGAAATTCTGTCTCCCCGTCTCTTTGTACTATTAACAACAATATACTTTGAAATGAAGTCATATTTAAAATCATTTTGATTTACAACCAACGTTTGAGTAAACACTAAACGTGCAGAATTGATTGCTAAACTGAGATCATTTCAAAGTGGCTTTTGTTCAAATAAGATGCTTTTTTTTTGTTTTCCTGAAAATATCCCTACAGATATTGATAGTGAATGGGCATTCTTAGTAAAACGGAGACTTATTCACTACAATTAACGTACTGATTCAGTAAATAATACATGTAAATGTATGTGAGCATATATATACATGTAGTCGAATTTTTTAGCGTTCAAGTCTCGCCTTTCAGCTATTCAACATTAATGGCTTTCTCTCGTTCATCGGTATATATTCTGTTATCTTAATATGACACACCGAGTCAAAAACTAAATCGATTTCAAGGTCATAAGATTGAGGTATTCAAATCACACGCCCATTCGTTCTAGATCCGCCACATAACGCCTCACCGCATTCCTGTACCTGTAGGTAAATCTTACTAAGTGTGCGTTAGAGACTTCTAACATCGTAATACTACGTAACCACTAATGACTCATTTATACAGTAGGTAAATTTTACAATTCAAATGGTGCAATTATTCATCACGGGATTTCCGACTTGAAAGGGATTATAATTGTTTAATTAATTCTTACAATTACAAAACCTTAAGTACTCATTTACAATGCAATTTCTCTTTTCCTTTTCCATTCAAATGAAAGTGGACTGGGTTTTCCTTACAAGACAATCGAATTCTATATATTCAATTTGAAGTCGAATAATATAAATGTTGTTAATCATAGACTGATATGGACCTCGTCTATTTTATTGAACTCGGTTTATTGGACAATCGAATAGATGACGAGGCCAATGTCTTTTAAAGTGCAAATTGTTTTCCGAACACAGATTTCATTGTGTATTATGGTGCATAAAGAATTCTAGGAGGAGTGAAATTGATTTGTTGTGACAGATTCATCACACCAACAATTAGAACTGTGGCACGTTTTCATTGCTCTAGATTACGCAATGAATTCTACAGAGAAAGAGAGCGAGATAGATAGAGAGAAAGGGGGATAGAGAGAGAGGAAGATAGAGAGAGGGGGATAGAGAAAGTTAATATTGTTCATAGAAAGGAAGAGGGATGATAGAGAGAAAGGGAAAGAGAGAAAGGGAAGAAGAGAAACAGAGATTTGAGAGGTCGTTTAAATTGTGTGACATTCTGTTCTAATTTAAACTAGACAAAGAATCGGCTCGTGCAGGGTGAATGAGATTTATTAATCAAAGGATACAAATTACAAAGTTTAAGGATGTGCATCGAGACTAAACGTTTACTCACAACAAAAGAGTTGCATAATTCCTGTTTCCTTTGTTGTACTTCTACATTGGATAGAAGTCAAATTATTCATGTTCGACGAGGGAGAGAGGAAAGAGAGAGAGTGAGAGAGAAAGAGAGAGTGAAAGAGAGAGAGAGAGAATGAGAAGGAACAAGAAATATGGGTTCTAATTTGTAAAATACTTACATATACTGCTTTCCCCATTAGTAATAAGGTCTTTGCATTTATCAGCTAATCCCGCCGCATTTCCATTGGAAGCACCGGGATTTTCACTGCAGGCGTTATCCTTTCCGGCAAAGTACACGAGAAGTCCCACTCCTATCACTAAACAGACCACGAGAAAGAGAATTACAATCCCCACAAATATCGAAATAAAACAGCCCTTTTTGTTGTTGCCCAGAGTCAGCTCCGCATCGCTGTTGTATTTAGCCATGTCTGTGAAGTCAAAGGATTCCGCTTTGCCCATAGCGAAAGTTATCCGATTGTGTAGATTTGATCCGATCCGAACCGAATTCACTGCAGGGGCTAAAAGGGTTTCGCGCCGGGTTTCAAGATGGACGTGACACAAATTTCGCAGAGGTCGTGAGAGTTTGATTTCGACTTTATCGGGGTTGGTTATTCCCCTACGGATGCCTTTTAAAATGATAAAAGTTTATGTAAATCCAGCCGTGTATATTTCAAAATATCAGACCCAACTGGTGTATATTTAAAATTTAAAGATAAACGTTAAACACATTCTTGTTTACGCAATGTTGAATTAAAATGTAAAGGTGTGGAAAGTGTAAACATAATTATGCGTGCTTTGATTGGTTTTATGTTAATTGGGATCCTTCTGCTAATGTGTGAATGTGGTTAAAACTTATGCATCAAGTTCATCAAACTCAAATGTGCATAAATGCAAGACGTGAAAAAAAGAAAAAAAAACTTGATTATGATAACTATGAAAAAGATAGGAAATCAACAAGTGCAGCTATTCTCATTCGATATAATCCACATGCAGCGACAGATCCGACATGTAACATTTTGTTTTGTGTCCTTAAGGACACAATCTATTACCGTTTGAAATTGAAAGTAATAATGATTCTATAACAAACATCTTGCCGTAGAGTATGAATGAATGAAAAATATGTTACACGACGACGCATTGTTTATATATGACATCGCATAAGCACAATGTGCAAAGTTGTGTACGCGGTTCAATGTGTTGTCTGAAGCGTGACGGCGCGATCTACAAAATCGGTGTAAGCCGACATAGTGTTGTCTGAAGCGTGACAACATGGTATGTAAAGTTGTGTACGTGTGACGGCAAGAAATCCAAAGTTACGTATGCGTGACGGCGTTTTGTCTGAAGCTTGACGGCGCAATATACAAATGTTGTTTTTTTTACGCACAATGGCGTGCTGTGTGAAGCGCGACGTCGCAATGTGAAAAGTTGTGTACGCGAAACGGCGTGCTGTCTGAAACGTGACAGCGCGATATTCAAATATGTGTACGCACGACGACGTTTTGTCTGAAACGCGACGGCGCGATATACAAAGTTGTGAACGCGCAACGGCGTGTTATGTGAAGCATGACCGCGCGATGCGCAAGTTGTGTATCCGTAACGTCGGTTTGTCTGCAGTGTGAAAACGTAATAAACACGATTGTGTATGTGCTATGGCGTGGTGAAAACGTGATGTGCTACGTTGTGCATACGCGACGGTGTAATATCTGAAGTGCGACTGTGGGATGTGCACAGTTGGGTACGCGCGATGGCTTGTTATTGGAGACGTGAGGGCGCAAATTGCAAAAACTCTCTATGTGCAGAGGCGTGTTGAGTGTAATGGCATGTTATGTATGTACAAAGGCGTGTTGAGTGTAGTGTGATGTTAGTTATGTATGTACAGAGGCGTGTTGTGTGTAGTGGGATGTTATGTATGTACAGAGGCATGTTGTGTGTAGTGTGATGTTAGTTATCTATGTACAGAGGCGTGTTGTGTGTAGTGTGATGTTGTGTATGTACAGAGGCGTGTTGTGTGTAGTGGGATGTTATGTATGTACAGAGGCATGTTGTGTGTAGTGTGATGTTATGTATGTACAGAGGTGTGTTGTGTGTAGTGTGATGTTATGTATGTACAGAGACGTGTTGTGTGTAGTGTGATGTTATGTATGTACAGAGTCGTGTTGAGTGTAGTGTGATGTTATGTATGTACAGAGGCGTGTTGTGTGTAGTGTGATGTTATGTATGTATAGAGGCGTGTTGTGTGTAGTGTGATGTTATGTATGTACAGAGTCGTGTTGAGTGTAGTGTGATGTTATGTATGTACAGAGGCGTGTTGTGTGTAGTGTGATGTTATGTATATACAGAGGGGTGTTGTGTGTAGTGTGTTGTTGTGTATGTACAGAGGCGTGTTGTGTGTAGTGTGATGTTAGTTATGTATGTACAGAGGCGTGTTGTGTGTAGTGTGATGTTAGTTATGTATGTACAGAGGCGTGTTGTGTGTAGTGTAATGTTAGTTATGTATGTACAGAGGGGTGTTGTGTGTAGTGTGATGCTATGTATGTACAGAGGCGTGTTGTGTGTAGTGTGATGTTATGTATGTACAGAGGCGTGTTGTGTGTAGTGTGATGTTATGTATGTACAGAGGGGTGTAGTGTGATGTTAGTTATGTATGTACAGAGGCGTGTTGTGTGTAGTGTGATGTTATGTATGTACAGAGGCGTGTTGTGTGTAGTGTGATGTTATGTATGTACAGAGACGTGTTGTGTGTAGTGTGATGTTATGTATGTACAGAGGTGTGTTGTGTGTAGTGTGATGTTATGTATGTACAGAGGGGTGTCGTGTGTAGTGTGATGTTATGTATGTACAGAGGGGTGTTGTGTGTAGTGTGATGTTAGTTATGTATGTACAAAGGCGTGTTGTGTGTAATGTGATGTTATGTATGTACAGAGGCGTGTTGTGTGTGATGTGATGTTAGTTATGTATGTACAGAGGCATGTTCTGTGTAGTGTGATGTTAGTTATGTATGTACAGAGGTGTGTTGTGTGTAGTGTGACGTTGTCTATGTACAGAGGCATGTTATGTGTAGTGTGATGTTATGTATGTACAGAGGTGTGTTGAGTATAGTATGCTGTTAGTTATGTGTGTACAGAGGCGTGTTGTGTGTAGTGTGATGTTATGTATGTACAGAGGCGTGTTGTGTGTAGTGTGATGTTAGTTATGTATGTACAGAGGCGTGTTGTGTGTAGTGTGATGTTAGTTATGTATGTACAGAGGCGTGTTGTGTGTAGTGTGATGTTATGTATGTACAGAGGCGTGTTGTGTGTAGTGTGATGTTAGTTATGTATGTACAGAGACGGGTTGTGTGTAGTCAGATGTTATGTATATACATAGACGTGTTGAGTGTAGTGTGATGTTATGTATGTACAGAGGCGTGTTGTGTGTAGTGTGATGTTATGTATGTACAGAGGCGTGTTGTGTGTAGTGTGATGTTTTGTATGTACAGAGGCGTGTTGAGTGTAGTGTGATGTTAGTTATGTATATATAGAGGCGTGTTATGTGTAGTGTGATATTATGTATGTACAGAGGCGTGTTGTGTGTAGTGTGATGTTAGTTATGTATGTACAGAGGCGTGTTGTGTGTAGTGTGATGTTATGTATGTACAGAGGTGTGTTGTGTGTAGCGTGATGTTATGTATGTACAGAGGCGTGTTGAGTGTAGTGTGATGTTAGTTATGTATGTACAGAGGCGTGTTGTGTGTAGTGTGATGTTATGTATGTACAGAGGGGTGTTGAGTGTAGTGTGATGCTAGTTATGTACGTTTATACAGAGGCGTGTTGTGTGTAGTGTGATGTTATGTATGTACAGAGGCGTGTTGAGTGTAGTGTGATGTTAGTTATGTATGTACAGAGGCGTGTTGAGTGTAGTGTGATGTTATGTATGTACAGAGGCGTGTTGTGTGTAGTGTGATGTTAGTTATGTATGTACAGAAGTGTGTTGTGTGTAGTGTGATGTTATGTATGTACAGAGGCGTGTTGTGTGTAGTGTGATGTTAGTTATGTATGTACAGAGGTGTGTTGTGTGTAGTGTGATGTTATGTATGTACAGAGGCGTGTTGTGTGTAGTGTGATGTTATGTATGTACAGAGGCGTGTTGTGTGTAGTGTGATGTTATGTATGTACAGAGGCGTGTTGTGTGTAGTGTGATGTTATGTATGTACAGAGGCGTGTTGTGTGTAGTGTGATGTTAGTTATGTATGTACAGAGGCGTGTTGTGTGTAGTGTGATGTTATGTATGTACAGAGGCGTGTTGTGTGTAGTGTGATGTTAGTTATGTATGTACAGAGGCGTGTTGTGTGTAGTGTGATGTTAGTTATGTATGTACAGAGGTGTGTTGTCTGTAGTGTGATGTTATGTATGTACAGAGGCGTGTTGTGTGTAGTGTGATGTTATGTATGTACAGAGGCGTGTTGTGTGTAGTGTGGTGTTATGTATGTACAGAGGCGTGTTGTGTGTAGTGTGATGTTTTGTATGTACAGAGGCGTGTTGTGTGTAGTGTGATGTTATGTATGTACAGAGGCGTGTTGTGTGTAGTGTGATGTTAGTTATGTATGTACAGAGGTGTGTTGTGTGTAGTGTGATGTTATGTATGTACAGAGGCGTGTTGTATGTAGTGTGATGTTAGTTATGTATGTACAGAGGCGTGTTGTGTGTAGTGTGATGTTATGTATGTACAGAGGCGTGTTGTGTGTAGTGTGATGTTTTGTATGTACAGAGGCGTGTTGTGTGTAGTGTGATGTTTTGTATGTACAGAGGCGTGTTGTGTGTTGTGTGATGTTATGTATGTACAGAGACGTGTTGTGTGTAGTGTGATGTTAGTTATGTATGTACAGAGGCGTGTTGTGTGTAGTGTGATGTTATGTATGTACAGAGGGGTGTTGAGTGTAGTGTGATGTTAGTTATGTATGTACAGAGGCGTGTTGTGTGTAGTGTGATGTTATGTATGTACAGAGGCGTGTTGTGTGTAGTGTGATGTTAGTTATGTATGTACAGAGGTGTGTTGTGTGTAGTGTGATGTTATGTATGTACAGAAGCGTGTTGTGTGTAGTGTGATGTTATGTATGTACAGAGGCGTGTTGTGTGTAGTGTGATGTTATGTATGTACAGAGGCGTGTTGTGTGTAGTGTGATGTTAGTTATGTATGTACAGAGGCGTGTTGTGTGTAGTGTGATGTTATGTATGTACAGAAGCGTGTTTTGTGTAGTGTGATGTTAGTTATGTATGTACAGAGGCGTGTTATGTGTAGTGTGATGTTAGTTATGTATGTACAGAGGTGTGTTGTCTGTAGTGTGATGTTATGTATGTACAGAGGCGTGTTGTGTGTAGTGTGATGTTATGTATGTACAGAGGCGTGTTGTGTGTAGTGTGGTGTTATGTATGTACAGAGGCGTGTTGTGTGTAGTGTGATGTTTTGTATGTACAGAGGCGTGTTGTGTGTAGTGTGATGTTATGTATGTACAGAGGCGTGTTGTGTGTAGTGTGATGTTAGTTATGTATGTACAGAGGCGTGTTGTGTGTAGTGTGATGTTTTGTATGTACAGAGGCGTGTTGTGTGTAGTGTGATGTTATGTATGTACAGAGGCGTGTTGTGTGTAATGTGATGTTAGTTATGTATGTACAGAGGTGTGTTGTGTGTAGTGTGATGTTATGTATATACAGAGGCGTGTTGTATGTAGTGTGATGTTAGTTATGTATGTACAGAGGCGTGTTGTGTGTAGTGTGATGTTATGTATGTACAGAGGCGTGTTGTGTGTAGTGTGATGTTAGTTATGTATGTACAGAGGTGTGTTGTGTGTAGTGTGATGTTATGTATGTACAGAGGCGTGTTGTATGTAGTGTGATGTTAGTTATGTATGTACAGAGGCATGTTGTGTGTAGTGTGATGTTATGTATGTACAGAGGCGTGTTGTGTGTAGTGTGATGTTATTTATGTATGTACAGAGGGGTGTCGTGTGTAGTGTGATGTTATGTATGTGCAGAGGCGTATTGTGTGTAGTGTGATGTTAGTTATGTATGTACAGAGGAGTGTTGTCTGTAGTGTGATGTTATGTATGTACAGAGGCGTGTTGTGTGTAGTGTGATGTTATGTATGTACAGAGGCGTGTTGTGTGTAGTGTGGTGTTATGTATGTACAGAGGCGTGTTGTGTGTAGTGTGATGTTTTGTATGTACAGAGGCGTGTTGTGTGTAGTGTGATGTTATGTATGTACAGAGGCGTGTTGTGTGTAGTGTGATGTTAGTTATGTATGTACAGAGGTGTGTTGTGTGTAGTGTGATGTTATGTATGTACAGAGGCGTGTTGTATGTAGTGTGATGTTAGTTATGTATGTACAGAGGCGTGTTGTGTGTAGTGTGATGTTATGTATGTACAGAGGCGTGTTGTGTGTAGTGTGATGTTTTGTATGTACAGAGGCGTGTTGTGTGTAGTGTGATGTTTTGTATGTACAGAGGCGTGTTGTGTGTTGTGTGATGTTATGTATGTACAGAGACGTGTTGTGTGTAGTGTGATGTTAGTTATGTATGTACAGAGGCGTGTTGTGTGTAGTGTGATGTTATGTATGTACAGAGGGGTGTTGAGTGTAGTGTGATGTTAGTTATGTATGTACAGAGGCGTGTTGTGTGTAGTGTGATGTTATGTATGTACAGAGGCGTGTTGTGTGTAGTGTGATGTTAGTTATGTATGTACAGAGGTGTGTTGTGTGTAGTGTGATGTTATGTATGTACAGAAGCGTGTTGTGTGTAGTGTGATGTTATGTATGTACAGAGGCGTGTTGTGTGTAGTGTGATGTTATGTATGTACAGAGGCGTGTTGTGTGTAGTGTGATGTTAGTTATGTATGTACAGAGGCGTGTTGTGTGTAGTGTGATGTTATGTATGTACAGAAGCGTGTTTTGTGTAGTGTGATGTTAGTTATGTATGTACAGAGGCGTGTTATGTGTAGTGTGATGTTAGTTATGTATGTACAGAGGTGTGTTGTCTGTAGTGTGATGTTATGTATGTACAGAGGCGTGTTGTGTGTAGTGTGATGTTATGTATGTACAGAGGCGTGTTGTGTGTAGTGTGGTGTTATGTATGTACAGAGGCGTGTTGTGTGTAGTGTGATGTTTTGTATGTACAGAGGCGTGTTGTGTGTAGTGTGATGTTATGTATGTACAGAGGCGTGTTGTGTGTAGTGTGATGTTAGTTATGTATGTACAGAGGTGTGTTGTGTGTAGTGTGATGTTATGTATGTACAGAGGCATGTTGTATGTAGTGTGATGTTAGTTATGTATGTACAGAGGCGTGTTGTGTGTAGTGTGATGTTATGTATGTACAGAGGCGTGTTGTGTGTAGTGTGATGTTTTGTATGTACAGAGGCGTGTTGTGTGTAGTGTGATGTTTTGTATGTACAGAGGCGTGTTGTGTGTAATGTGATGTTAGTTATGTATGTACAGAGGTGTGTTGTGTGTAGTGTGATGTTATGTATATACAGAGGCGTGTTGTATGTAGTGTGATGTTAGTTATGTATGTACAGAGGCGTGTTGTGTGTAGTGTGATGTTATGTATGTACAGAGGCGTGTTGTGTGTAGTGTGATGTTAGTTATGTATGTACAGAGGTGTGTTGTGTGTAGTGTGATGTTATGTATGTACAGAGGCGTGTTGTATGTAGTGTGATGTTAGTTATGTATGTACAGAGGCATGTTGTGTGTAGTGTGATGTTATGTATGTACAGAGGCGTGTTGTGTGTAGTGTGATGTTATTTATGTATGTACAGAGGGGTGTCGTGTGTAGTGTGATGTTATGTATGTGCAGAGGCGTATTGTGTGTAGTGTGATGTTAGTTATGTATGTACAGAGGAGTGTTGTCTGTAGTGTGATGTTATGTATGTACAGAGGCGTGTTGTGTGTAGTGTGATGTTATGTATGTACAGAGGCGTGTTGTGTGTAGTGTGATGTTAGTTATGTATGTACAGAGGGGTGTCGTGTGTAGTGTGATGTTATGTATGTACAGAGGCGTATTGTGTGTAGTGTGATGTTAGTTATGTATGTACAGAGGAGTGTTGTCTGTAGTGTGATGTTATGTATGTACAGAGGCGTGTTGTGTGTAGTGGGATGGTATGTATGTACAGAGGCGTGTTGTGTGTACTTTGATGTTATGTATGTACAGAGGCGTGTTGTGTGTAGTGTGATGTTATGTATGTACAGAGGCGTGTTGTGTGTAGTGTGATGTTAGTTATGTATGTACAGAGGGGTGTCGTGTGTAGTGTGATGTTATGTATGTACAGAGGCGTATTGTGTGTAGTGTGATGTTAGTTATGTATGTACAGAGGAGTGTTGTCTGTAGTGTGATGTTATGTATGTACAGAGGCGTGTTGTGTGTAGTGTGATGTTATGTATGTACAGAGGCGTGTTGTGTGTAGTTTGATGTTATGTATGTACAGAGGCGTGTTGTGTGTAGTGTGATGTTATGTATGTAAAGAGACGTGTTGTGTGTAGTGTGATGTTATGTATGTACAGAGGCGTGTTGAGTGTAGTGTGATGTTATGTATGTACAGAGGCGTGTTGTGTGTAGTGTGATGTTATGTATGTACAGAGACGTGTTGTGTGTAGTGTGATGTTATGTATGTACAGAGGCGTGTTGAGTGTAGTGTGATGTTATGTATGTACAGAGGCGTGTTGTGTGTAGTGTGATGTTAGTTATGTATGTACAGAGGCCTGTTGTGTGTAGTGTGTTGATGTGTATGTACAGAGGCGTGTTGTGTGTAGTGTGATGTTATGTATGTACAGAGGGGTGTTGAGTGTAGTGTAATGTTAGTTATGTACGTTTGTACAGAGGCGTGTTGTGTGTAGTGTGATGTTATGTATGTACAGAGGCGTATTGAGTGTAGTGTGATGTTAGTTATGTATGTACAGAGGCGTGTTGAGTGTAGTGTGATGTTATGTATGTACAGAGGCGTGTTGTGTGTAGTGTGATGTTAGTTATGTATGTAGAGAGACGTATTGTGTGTAGTGTGATGTTAGTTATGTATGTACAGAGGCGTGTTGTGTGTAGTGTGATGTTAGTTATGTATGTACAGAGGGGTGTTGAGTGTAGTGTGATGTTAGTTATGTATGTACAGAGGCGTGTTGTGTGTAGTGTGTTGTTATGTATGTACAGAGGGGTGTCGTGTGTAGCGTGATGCTATGTATGTACAGAGGCGTATTGTGTGTAGTGTGATGTTAGTTATGTATGTACAGAGGAGTGTTGTCTGTAGTGTGATGTTATGTATGTACAGAGGCGTGTTGAGTGTAGTGTGATGTTAGTTATGTATGTACAGAGGCGTGTTGTGTGTTGTGTGATGTTATGTATGTACAGAGACGTGTTGTGTGTAGTGTGATGTTAGTTATGTATGTACAGAGGCGTGTTGTGTGTAGTGTGATGTTATGTATGTAGAGAGGGGTGTTGAGTGTAGTGTGATGTTAGTTATGTATGTACAGATGCGTGTTGTGTGTAGTGTGATGTTATGTATGTACAGAGGCGTGTTGTGTGTAGTGTGATGTTGGTTATGTATGTACAGAGGTGTGTTGTGTGTAGTGTGATGTTATGTATGTACAGAGGCATGTTGTGTGTAGTGTGATGTTATGTATGTACAGAGGCGTGTTGTGTGTAGTGTGATGTTATCTATGTACAGAGGCGTGTTGTGTGTAGTGTGATGTTAGTTATGTATGTACAGAGGCGTGTTGTGTGTAGTGTGATGTTATGTATGTACAGAGGCGTGTTGTGTGTAGTGTGATGTTAGTTATGTATGTACAGAGGCGTGTTGTGTGTAGTGTGATGTTAGTTATGTATGTACAGAGGTGTGTTGTCTGTAGTGTGATGTTATGTATGTACCGAGGCGTGTTGTGTGTAGTGTGATGTTATGTATGTACAGAGGCGTGTTGTGTGTAGTGTGGTGTTATGTATGTAGAGAGGCGTGTTGTGTGTAGTGTGATGTTTTGTATGTACAGAGGCGTGTTGTGTGTAGTGTGATGTTATGTATGTACAGAGGCGTGTTGTGTGTAGTGTGATGTTAGTTATGTATGTACAGAGGTGTGTTGTGTGTAGTGTGATGTTATGTATGTACAGAGGCATGTTGTATGTAGTGTGATGTTAGTTATGTATGTACAGAGGCGTGTTGTGTGTAGTGTGATGTTATGTATGTACAGAGGCGTGTTGTGTGTAGTGTGATGTTTTGTATGTACAGAGGCGTGTTGTGTGTAGTGTGATGTTATGTATGTACAGAGGCGTGTTGTGTGTAATGTGATGTTAGTTATGTATGTACAGAGGTGTGTTGTGTGTAGTGTGATGTTATGTATATACAGAGGCGTGTTGTATGTAGTGTGATGTTAGTTATGTATGTACAGAGGCGTGTTGTGTGTAGTGTGATGTTATGTATGTACAGAGGCGTGTTGTGTGTAGTGTGATGTTAGTTATGTATGTACAGAGGTGTGTTGTGTGTAGTGTGATGTTATGTATGTACAGAGGCGTGTTGTATGTAGTGTGATGTTAGTTATGTATGTACAGAGGCATGTTGTGTGTAGTGTGATGTTATGTATGTACAGAGGCGTGTTGTGTGTAGTGTGATGTTATTTATGTATGTACAGAGGGGTGTCGTGTGTAGTGTGATGTTATGTATGTGCAGAGGCGTATTGTGTGTAGTGTGATGTTAGTTATGTATGTACAGAGGCGTGTTGTGTGTAGTGTGATGTTATGTATGTACAGAGGCGTGTTGTGTGTAGTGTGATGTTAGTTATGCATGTACAGAGGTGTGTTGTGTGTAGTGTGATGTTATGTATGTACAGAGGCGTGTTGTATGTAGTGTGATGTTAGTTATGTATGTACAGAGGCATGTTGTGTGTAGTGTGATGTTATGTATGTACAGAGGCGTGTTGTGTGTAGTGTGATGTTATTTATGTATGTACAGAGGGGTGTCGTGTGTAGTGTGATGTTATGTATGTGCAGAGGCGTATTGTGTGTAGTGTGATGTTAGTTATGTATGTACAGAGGAGTGTTGTCTGTAGTGTGATGTTATGTATGTACAGAGGGGTGTTGTGTGTAGTGTGATGTTATGTATGTACAGAGGCGTGTTGTGTGTAGTGTGATGTTAGTTATGTATGTACAGCGGGGTGTCGTGTGTAGTGTGATGTTATGTATGTACAGAGGCGTCTTGTGTGTAGTGTGATGTCAGTTATGTATGTACAGAGGAGTGTTGTCTGTAGTGTGATGTTATGTATGTACAGAGGCGTGTTGTGTGTAGTGGGATGGTATGTATGTACAGAGGCGTGTTGTGTGTAGTGTGATGTTAGTTATGTATGTACAGAGGTGTGTTGTGTGTAGTGTGATGTTATGTATGTACAGAGGCGTCTTGTGTGTAGTGTGATGTTATGTATGTACAGAGGGGTGTCGTGTGTAGTGTGATGTTAGTTATGTATGTACAGAGGTGTGTTGTGTGTAGTGTGATGTTATGTATGTACAGAGGCGTGTTGTGTGTAGTTTGATGTTATGTATGTACAGAGGCGTGTTGTGTGTAGTGTGATGTTATGTATGTACAGAGACGTGTTGTGTGTAGTGTGATGTTAGTTATGTATATATAGAGGCGTGTTGTGTGTAGTGTAATGTTATGTATGTACAGAGGGGTGTCGTGTGTAGTGTGATGTTATGTATGTACAGAGGCGTGTTGTGTGTAGTGTGATGTTAGTTATATATATATAGATGCGTGTTGAGTGTAGTGTGATGTTTTGTATGTACAGAGGCGTGTTGTGTGTAGTGTGATGTTATGTATGTACAGAGGCGTGTTGTGTGTAGTGTGATGTTATGTATGTACAGAGGCGTGTTGTGTGTAGTGTGATGTTATGTATGTACAGAGGCGTGTTGTGTGTAGTGTGATGTTATGTATGTACAGAGGCGTGTTGATTGAAGTGTGATGTTAGTTATGTATATATAGAGGCGTGTTGTGTGTAGTGTGATATTATGTATGTACAGAGGCGTGTTGTGTGTAGTTTGATGTTATGTATGTACAGAGGGGTGTTGTGTGTAGTGTTATGTTAGCTAGGTATGTACAGAGGCGTGTTGAGTGTAGTGTGATGTTAGTTATGTATGTACAGAGGCGTGTTGTGTGTAGTGTGATGTTATGTATGTACAGAGGGGTGTTGAGTGTAGTGTGATGTTAGTTATGTACGTTTTTACAGAGGCGTGTTGTGTGTAGTGTGATGTTTTGTATGTACAGAGGCGTCTTGAGTGTAGTGTGATGTTAGTTATGTATGTACAGAGGCGTGTTCAGTGTAGTGTGATGTTATGTATGTACAGAGGCGTGTTGTGTGTAGTGTGATGTTAGTTATGTATATACAGAGACGTGTTGAGTGTAGTGTGATGTTATGTATGTACAGAGGGGTGTTGTGTGTAGTGTGATGTTGTGTATGTACAGAGGCGTGTTGTATGTAGTGTGATGTTATGTATGTACAGAGGCGTGTTGTGTGTAGTGTGATGTTAGTTATGTATGTACAGAGGCGTGTTGAGTGTAGTGTGATGTTATGTATGTACAGAGGCGTGTTGTGTGTAGTGTGATGTTAGTTATGTATGTACAGAGGCATGTTGAGTGTAGTGTGATGTTATGTATGTACAGAGGCGTGTTGTGTGTAGTGTGATGTTATGTATGTACAGAGGCGTGTTGAGTGTAGTGTGATGTTATGTATGTACAGAGGCGTGTTGTGTGTAGTGTGATGTTATATATGTATGTACAGAGGCCTGTTGTGTGTAGTGTGTTGTTGTGTATGTACAGTGGCGTGTTGTGTGTAGTATGATGTTATATATGTAAAGAGTCGTGTTGTGTGTAATGTGATGTTAGTTATGTATATACAGAGGCGTGTTGTGTGTAGTGTGATGTTATGTATGTACAGAGGTGTGTTGAGTTTAGTGTGGTGTTATGTATGTACAGAGGCGTGTTGTGTGTAGTGTGATGTTAGTTATGTATGTACGGAGGCGTGTTGTGTGTAGTGTGATGTTATGTATGTACAGAGGGGTGTTGAGTGTAGTGTGATGTTTTGTATGTACAGAGGCGTGTTGTGTGTAGTGTGATGTTATGTATGTACAGAGGGGTGTTGAGTGTAATGTGATGTTAGTTATGTACGTTTGTACAGAGGCGTGTTGTGTGTAGTGTGATGTTTTGTATGCACAGAGGCGTCTTGAGTGTAGTGTGATGTTTTGTATGTACAGAGGCGTGTTGTGTGTAGTGTGATGTTATGTATGTACAGAGGCGTGTTCAGTGTAGTGTGATGTTATGTATATACATAGGCGTGTTGTGTGTAGTGTGATGTTAGTTATGTATGTACAGAGACGTGTTGAGTGTAGTGTGATGTTATGTATGTACAGAGGGGTGTTGTGTGTAGTGTGATGTTAGTTATGTATGTACAGAGACGTGTTGAGTATAGTGTGATGTTATGTATGTACAGAGGGGTGTTGAGTGTAGTGTGATGTTAGTTATGTATGTACAAAGGCGTGTTGTGTGTAGTGTGATGTTAGTTATGTATGTACAGAGGCATGTTGTGTGTAGTGTGATGTTTTGTATGTACATAGGCGTGTTGTGTGTAGTGTGATGTTATGTATGTACAGAGGCGTGTTGAGTGTAGTGTGATGTTAGTTATGTATGTACAAAGGCGTGTTGTGTGTAGTGTGATGTTAGTTATGTATGTACAGAGGCGTGTTGTGTGTAGTGTGATGTTTTGTATGTACATAGGCGTGTTGTGTGTAGTGTGATGTTATGTATGTACAGAGGTGTGTTGTGTGTAGTGTGATGTTATCTATGTACAGAGGCGTGTTGTTTGTAATGTGATGTTATGTATGTACAGAGGCGTGTTGTGTATAATGTGATGTTATGTATGTACAGAGTCGTGTTGTGTGTAGTTTGATGTTATGTATGTACAGAGTCGTGTTGTGTGTAGTTTGATGTTATGTATGTACGTACAGAGGCGTGTTGTGTGTAGTGTGATGTTATGTATGTACAGAAGCGTGTTGTGTGTAATGTGATGTTATGTATGTACAGAGGCGTGTTGTGTGTAGTGGGATGGTATGTATGTACAGAGGCGTGTTGTGTGTAGTATGATGTTAGTTATGTATGTACAGAGGTGTGTTGTGTGTAGTGTGATGTTATGTATGTACAGAGGCGTGTTGTATGTAGTGTGATGTTATGTATGTACAGAGGCGTGTTGTGTGTAGTGTGATGTTATGTATGTACAGAGGTGTGTTGTGTGTAGTGTGATGTTATGTATGTACAGAGGCGTGTTGTATGTAGTGTGATGTTATGTATGTACAGAGGCGTGTTGTGTGTAGTGTGATGTTATGTATGTACAGAGGTGTGTTGTGTGTAGTGTGATATTATGTATGTATAGAGGGGTGTCGTGTGTAGTGTGATGTTGTGTATGTACAGAGGCGTGTTGTGTGTAATGTGATGTTATGTATGTACAGAGGCGTGTTGTGCGTAGTATGATGTTGTGTATGTACAGAGGCGTGTTGTGCGTAATGTGATGTTATGTATGTACAGAGGTGTGTTGTGTGTAGTGTGATGTTATGTATGTACAGAGGCGTGTTGTGAGTAGTGTGATGTTGTGTATGTACAGAGGCGTGTTGTGTGTAATATGATGTTATGTATGTACAGAGGCGTGTTGTGTGTAGTGTGATGTTGTGTATGTACAGAGGCGTGTTGTGCGTAATGTGATGTTATGTATGTACAGAGGTGTGTTGTGTGTAGTGTGATGTTAGTTATGTATGTACAGAGGCGTGTTGTGTGTAGTGTGATGTTATGTATCTACAGAGGTGTGTTGTGTGTAGTGTGATGTTGTGTATGTACAGAGGCGTGTTGTGTGTAGTGTGATGTTATGTATGTAGAGAGGTGTGTTGTGTGTAGTGTGATGTTAGTTATGTATGTACAGAGGCGTTTTGTGTGTAGTGTGTTGTTATGTATGTACAGAGGCGTGTTGTGTGTAGTGTGATGTTATGTATGTACAGAGGTGTGTTGTGTGTAGTGTGATGTTATTTATGTACAAAGGTGTGTTGTGTGTAGTGTGATGTTAGTTATGTATGTACAGAGGCGTGTTGAGTGTAGTGTGATGTTATCTATGTACAGAGGCGTGTTGTGTGTAGTGTGATGTTATGTATGTACATAGGTGTGTTGTGTGTAGTGTGATGTTAGTTATGTATGTACAGAGGCGTGTTGTGTGTAGTGTGATGTTGTGTATGTACAGAGGCGTGTTGTGTGTAGTGTGATGTTATGTATGTACAGAGGTGTGTTGTGTGTAGTGTGATGTTATGTATGTACAGAGGCGTGTTGTCTGTAGTTTGATGTTGTGTATGTACAGAGGCGTGTTGTGTGTAGTGTGATGTTATGTATGTACAGAGGCGTGTTGTGTGTAGTGTGATGTTATGTATGTACAGAGGAGTGTTGTGTGTAGTGTGATGTTGTGTATGTACAGAGGCGTGTTGTGTGTAGTGTGATGTTGTGTATGTACAGAGGCGTGTTGTGTGTAGTGTGATGTTATGTATGTACAGAGGCGTGTTGTGTGTAGTTTGATGTTATGTATATACAGAGGCGTATAGTGTGATGTTATGTATATACAGAGGCGTGTTCTGTGTAGTGTGATGTTATTTATATACAGAGGCGTGTTGAGTGTAGTGTGATGTTATGTATGTACAGAGGTGTGTTGTGTGTAGTGTGATGTTGTGTATGTACAGAGGTGTGTTTGTGTAGTGTGATGTTATGTATATACAGAGGTGTGTTGTGTGATGTTAGTTAGCTACAAAGGCGTGTTGTGTGTAGTGTGATGTTATGTATGTACAGAGGCGTGTTCTGTGTAGTGTGATGTTATTTATATACAGAGGCGTGTAGAGTGTAATGTGATGTTATGTATGTACAGAGGCGTGTTGTGTGTAGTGTGATGTTATGTATGTACAGAGGCGTGTTGTGTGTAGTGTGATGTTATGTATGTACAGAGGTGTGTTGTGTGTATTGCGATGTTAGTTATGTATGTACAGAGGCGTGTTGTGTGTAAAGTGATGTTATGTATGTACAGAGGCGTGTTGTGTGTAGTTTGATGTTATGTATGTACAGAGGCGTGTTGTGTGTAGTGTGATGTTAGTTATGTATGTTCAGAGGCGTGTTGTGTGTAGTGTGATGTTATGCATGTACAGAAGGGTGTCGTGTGTAGTGTGATGTTATGTATGTACAGAGGCGTGTTGTGTGTAGTGTGATTTTATGTATGTACAGAGGCGTGTTCTGTGTTGTGTGATGTTATGTATGTACAGAGGGGTGTTGAGTGTAGTGTGATGTTAGTTATGTATGTACAGATGCGTGTTGTGTGTAATGTGATGTTATGTATGTACAGAGGCGTGTTGAGTGTAGTGTGATGTTATTTATATACATAGCGGTGTTGTGTGTTGTGTGATGTTATATATGTACAGAGGCGTGTTGTGTGTAGTGTGATGTTATGTATGTACAGAGGCGTGTTGTGTGTAGTGTGATGTTATGTATGTACAGAGGCGTGTTGTGTGTAGTGTGATGTTATGTATGTACAGAGGCGTGTTGTGTGTATTGTGATGTTATGTATGTACAGAGGTGTGTTGGGTGTAGTGTGATGTTAGTTATGTATGTACAGAAGCGTGTTGTGTGTAGTTTGATGTTATGTATGTACAGAGGTGTGTTGTGTGTAGTGTGATGTTGTGTATGTACAGAGGCGTGTTGTGTGTAGTGTGATGTTATGTATGTAGAGAGGTGTGTTGTGTGTAGTGTGATGTTAGTTATGTATGTACAGAGGTGTGTTGTGTGTAGTGTGATGTTATGTATGTACAGAGGCGTGTTGTGTGTAGTGTGATGTTATGTATGTACAGAGGTGTGTTGTGTGTAGTGTGATGTTATGTATGTACAGAGGTGTGTTGTGTGTAGTGTGATGTTAGTTATGTATGTACAGAGGCGTGTTGAGTGTAGTGTGATGTTATGTATTTACAGAGGCGTGTTGTGTGTAGTGTGATGTTATGTATGTACAGAGGTGTGTTGTGTGTAGTGTGATGTTAGTTATGTATGTACAGAGGCGTGTTGTGTGTAGTATGATGTTGTGTATGTACAGAGGCGTGTTGTGTGTAGTGTGATGTTATGTATGTACAGAGGTGTGTTGTGTGTAGTGTGATGTTATGTATGTACAGAGGCGTGTTGTCTGTAGCTTGATGTTGTGTATGTAAAGAGGCGTGTTGTATGTAGTGTGATGTTATGTATGTACAGAGGCGTGTTGTGTGTAGTATGATGTTGTGTATGTACAGAGGCGTGTTGTGTGTAGTGTGATGTTATGTATATACAGAGGCGTGTTGTGTGTAGTGTGATGTTGTGTATGTACAGAGGCGTGTTGTGTGTAGTGTGATGTTGTGTATGTACAGAGGCGTGTTCTGTGTAGTGTGATGTTATGTATGTACAGAGGCGTGTTGTGTGTAGTTTGATGTTATGTATATACAGAGGCGTATAGTGTGATGTTATGTATATACAGAGGCGTGTTCTGTGTAGTGTGATGTTACTTATATACAGAGGCGTGTTGAGTGTAGTGTGATGTTATGTATGTACAGAGGTGTGTTGTGTGTAGTGTGATGTTGTGTATGTACAGAGGTGTGTTTGTGTAGTGTGATGTTATGTATATACAGAGGCGTGTAGTGTGATGTTAGTTAGCTACAAAGGCGTGTTGTGTGTAGTGTGATGTTATGTATGTACAGAGGCGTGTTCTGTGTAGTGTGATGTTATTTATATACAGAGACGTGTAGAGTGTAATGTGATGTTATGTATGTACAGAGGCGTGTTGTGTGTAGTGTGATGTTATGTATGTACAGAGGCGTGTTGTGTGTAGTGTGATGTTATGTATGTACAGAGGTGTGTTGTGTGTATTGCGATGTTAGTTATGTATGTACAGAGGCGTGTTGTGTGTAGAGTGATGTTATGTATGTACAGAGGCGTGTTGTGTGTAGTTTGATGTTATGTATGTACAGAGGTGTGTTGTGTGTAGTGTGATGTTATGTATGTACAGAGGTTTGTTGTGGGTAGAGTGATGTTATGTATGTACAGACGCGTGTTCCTTGTAGTGTGATTTTATGTGTGTACAGAGGCGTGTTGTATGTAGTGTGATGTTATGTATGTACAGAGGGGTGTCGTGTGTAGTGTGATGTTAGTTATGTATGTACAGAGGCGTGTTGTGTGTAGTGGGATGTTATGTATGTACAGAGGCGTGTTGTATGTAGTGTGATGTTAGTTGTGTATGTACAGAGGCGTGTTGTGTGTAGTGTGATTTTTTGTATGTACAGAGGAGTGTTGTGTGTAGTGTGATGTTGTGTATGTACAGAGGCGTGTTGTGTGTAGTGTGATGTTATGTATATACAGAGGCGTGTTGTGTGTAGTGTGATGTTATGTATGTATGTACAGAGGCGTGTTGTGTGTAGTGTGATGTTATGTATGTACAGAGGTGTGTTGAGTGTACTGTGATGTTATGTATGTACAGAGTCGTGTAGTGTGATGTTGTGTATGTACAGAGGCGTGTAGTGTGATGTTGTG
Organism: Ostrea edulis; assembly: GCF_947568905.1. NCBI lineage: Eukaryota > Metazoa > Mollusca > Bivalvia > Ostreida > Ostreidae > Ostrea > Ostrea edulis. Next base: position 43,694,611 of record NC_079171.1, on the reverse strand, counting down.
TATGTACAGAGGTGTGTAGTGTGATGTTGTGTATGTACAGAGGTATGTTGTGTGTAGTGTGATGTTATGTATGTACAGAGGCGTGTAGTGTGATGTTGTGTATGTACAGAGGTGTGTAGTGTGATGTTGTGTATGTACAGAGGTATGTTGTGTGTAGTGTGATGTTATGTATGTACAGAGGCGTGTTATATGTAGTGTGATGTTATGTATGTACAGAGTCGTGTTGAGTGTAGTGTGATGTTATGTATGTACAGAGTCGTGTTGAGTGTAGTGTGATGTTATGTATGTACAGAGTCGTGTTTAGTGTAGTGTGATGTTGTGTATGTACAGAGTCGTGTTGTGTGTAGTGTGATGTTATGCATATACAGAGTCGTGTTGAGTGTAGTGTGATGTTTGTGTATGTACAGAGTCGTGTTGAGTGTAGTGTGATGTTGTGTATTTTCAGAGTCGTGTTGTGTTTAGCGTGTTGTTATGTATGTACAGAGGCGTGTTGTGTGTAGTGTGATGTTATGTATGTACAGAGGCGTGTTGTGTGTAGTGTGATGTTGTGTATGTTCAGAGTCGTGTTGTGTGTAGTGTGTTGTTATGTATGTAGAGAGGCGTGTTGTGTGTAGTGTGATGTTATGTATGTAGAGAGGTGTGTTGTGTGTAGTGTGATGTTAGTTATGTATGTACAGAGGCGTGTTGTGTGTAGTGTGATGTTTTGTATGTACAGAGGCGTGTTGTGTGTAGTGTGATGTTATGTATGTACAGAGGCGTGTTGAGTGTAGTGTGATGTTAGTTATGTATGTACAGAGGCGTGTTGTGTGTAGTGTGATGTTATGTATGTACAGAGGCGTGATGTGTGTAGTGTGATGTTAGTTATGTATGTAAAGAGACGTGTTGTGTGTAGTGTGATGTTAGTTATGTATGTACAGAGGCGTGTTGTGTGTAGTGTGATGTTATGTATGTACAGAGGCGTGTTGTGTGTAGTGTGATGTTAGTTATGTATGTTCAGAGGCGTGTTGTGTGTAGTGTGATGTTATGCATGTACAGAAGGGTGTCGTGTGTAGTGTGATGTTATGTATGTACAGAGGCGTGTTGTGTGTAGTGTGATGTTATGTATGTACAGAGGCTTGTTGTGTGTTGTGTGATGTTATGTATGTACAGAGGGGTGTTGAGTGTAGTGTGATGTTAGTTATGTATGTACAGAGGCGTGTTGTGTGTAGTGTGATGTTATGTATATACAGAGGCGTGTTCTGTGTAGTGTGATGTTATGTATGTACAGAGGCGTGTCGTGTGTAGTGTTATGTTATGTATGTATAGAGGTGTATTGTGTGTAGTGTGATGTTGTGTATGTACAGAGGTGTGTTGTGTGTAGTGTGATGTTATCTATGTACAGAGGCGTGTTGTGTGTAATGTGATGTTATGTATGTAAAGAGGCGTGTTGTGTATAATGTGATGTTATGTATGTACAGAGGCGTGTTGTGTGTAGTTTGATGTTATGTATGTACGTACAGAGGCGTGTTGTGTGTAGTGTGATGTTATCTATGTACAGAGGCGTGTTGTGTGTAATGTGATGTTATGTATGTACAGAGGGGTGTTGTGTGTAGTGGGATGGTTTGTATGTACAGAGGCGTGTTGTGTGTAGTATGATGTTAGTTATGTATGTACAGAGGTGTGTTGTGTGTAGTGTGATGTTATGTATGTACAGAGGCGTGTTGTATGTAGTGTGATGTTCTGTATGTACAGAGGCGTGTTGTGTGTATTGTGATGTTATGTGTGTACAGAGGCGTGTTGTGTGTAGTGGGATGGTATGTATGTACAGAGGCGTGTTGTGTGTAGTATGATGTTAGTTATGTATGTACAGAGGTGTGTTGTGTGTAGTGTGATGTTATGTATGTACAGAGGCGTGTTATATGTAGTGTGATGTTATGTATGTACAGAGGCGTGTTGTGTGTAGTGTGATGTTATGTATGTACAGAGGTGTGTTGTGTGTAGTGTGATGTTATGTATGTACAGAGGTGTGTTGTGTGTAGTGTGATGTTATGTATGTATAGAGGGGTGTCGTGTGTAGTGTGATGTTGTGTATGTACAGAGGCGTGTTGTGTGTAATGTGATGTTATGTATGTACAGAGGCGTGTTGTGTTTAGTGTGATGTTGTGTATGTACAGAGGCGTGTTGTGCGTAATGTGATGTTATGTATGTACAGAGGTGTGTTGTGTGTAGTGTGATGTTATGTATGTACAGAGGCGTGTTGTGTGTAGTGTGATGTTGTGTATGTACAGAGGCGTGTTGTGTGTAATATGATGTTATGTATGTACAGAGGCGTGTTGTGTGTAGTGTGATGTTGTGTATGTACAGAGGCGTGTTGTGCGTAATGTGATGTTATGTATGTACAGAGGTGTGTTGTGTGTAGTGTGATGTTTGTTATGTATGTACAGAGGCGTGTTGTGTGTAGTGTGATGTTATGTATGTACAAAGGTGTGTTGTGTGTTGTGTGATGTTGTGTATGTACAGAGGCGTGTTGTGTGTAGTGTGATGTTATGTATGTAGAGAGGTGTGTTGTGTGTAGTGTGATGTTAGTTATGTATGTACAGAGGCGTGTTGTGTGTAGTGTGATGTTATGTATGTACAGAGGCGTGTTATATGTAGTGTGATGTTATGTATGTACAGAGGTGTGTTGTGTGTAGTGTGATGTTATGTATGTACAGAGGCGTGTTGTATGTAGTGTGATGTTATGTTTGTACAGAGGGGTGCCGTGTGTAGTGTGATGTTAGTTATGTATGTACAGAGGTGTGTTGTGTGTAGTGTGATGTTATGTATGTACAGAGGCGTGTTGTGTGTAGTTTGATGTTATGTATGTACAGAGGCGTGTTGTGTGTAGTGTGATGTTATGTATGTAAAGAGACGTGTTGTGTGTAGTGTGATGTTATGTATGTACAGAGGCGTGTTGTGTGTAGTGTGATGTTATGTATGTACAGAGGCGTGTTGTGTGTAGTGTGATGTTATGTATGTACAGAGACGTGTTGTGTGTAGTGTGATGTTATGTATGTACAGAGGCGTGTTGAGTGTAGTGTGATGTTATGTATGTACAGAGGCGTGTTGTGTGTAGTGTGATGTTAGTTATGTATGTACAGAGGCCTGTTGTGTGTAGTGTGTTGATGTGTATATACAGAGGCGTGTTGTGTGTAGTATGATGTTATGTATGTACAGAGGGGTGTTGAGTGTAGTGTGATGTTAGTTATGTATATATAGATGCGTGTTGAGTGTAGTGTGATGTTTTGTATGTACAGAGGCGTGTTGTGTGTAGTGTGATGTTATGTATGTACAGAGGCGTGTTGTGTGTAGTGTGATGTTATGTATGTACAGAGGCGTGTTGTGTGTAGTGTGATGTTATGTATGTACAGAGGCGTGTTGTGTGTAGTGTGATGTTATGTATGTACAGAGGCGTGTTGAGTGAAGTGTGATGTTAGTTATGTATATATAGAGGCGTGTTGTGTGTAGTGTGATATTTTGTATGTACAGAGGCGTGTTGTGTGTAGTTTGATGTTATGTATGTACAGAGGGGTGTTGTGTGTAGTGTTATGTTAGCTAGGTATGTACAGAGGCGTGTTGAGTGTAGTGTGATGTTAGTTATGTATGTACAGAGGCGTGTTGTGTGTAGTGTGATGTTATGTATGTACAGAGGGGTGTTGAGTGTAGTGTGATGTTAGTTATGTACGTTTTTACAGAGGCGTGTTGTGTGTAGTGTGATGTTTTGTATGTACAAAGGCGTCCTGAGTGTAGTGTGATGTTAGTTATGTATGTACAGAGGCGTGTTCAGTGTAGTGTGATGTTATGTATGTACAGAGGCGTGTTGTGTGTAGTGTGATGTTAGTTATGTATGTACAGAGACGTGTTGAGTGTAGTGTGATGTTATGTATGTACAGAGGGGTGTTGTGTGTAGTGTGATGTTGTGTATGTACAGAGGCGTGTTGTATGTAGTGTGATGTTATGTATGTACAGAGGCGTGTTGTGTGTAGTGTGATGTTAGTTATGTATGTACAGAGGCGTGTTGAGTGTAGTGTGATGTTATGTATGTACAGAGGCGTGTTGTGTGTAGTGTGATGTTAGTTATGTATGTACAGAGGCATGTTGAGTGTAGTGTGATGTTATGTATGTACAGAGGCGTGTTGTGTGTAGTGTGATGTTATGTATGTACAGAGGCGTGTTGAGTGTAGTTTGATGTTATGTATGTACAGAGGCGTGTTGTGTGTAGTGTGATGTTATATATGTATGTACAGAGGCCTGTTGTGTGTAGTGTGTTGTTGTGTATGTACAGTGGCGTGTTGTGTGTAGTATGATGTTATATATGTAAAGAGTCGTGTTGTGTGTAATGTGATGTTAGTTATGTATATACAGAGGCGTGTTGTGTGTAGTGTGATGTTATGTATGTACAGAGGCGTGTTGAGTGTAGTGTGGTGTTATGTATGTACAGAGGCGTGTTGTGTGTAGTGTGATGTTGTGTATGTACAGAGGCGTGTTGTGTGTAGTGTGATGTTATGTATGTACAGAGGGGTGTTGTGTGTAGTGTTATGTTAGCTAGGTATGTACAGAGGCGTGTTGAGTGTAGTGTGATGTTAGTTATGTATGTACGGAGGCGTGTTGTGTGTAGTGTGATGTTATGTATGTACAGAAGGGTGTTGAGTGTAATGTGATGTTAGTTATGTACGTTTGTACAGAGGCGTGTTGTGTATAGTGTGATGTTTTGTATGCACAGAGGCGTCTTGAGTGTAGTGTGATGTTAGTTATGTATGTACAGAGGCGTGTTCAGTGTAGTGTGATGTTATGTATGTACATAGGCGTGTTGTGTGTAGTGTGATGTTAGTTATGTATGTACAGAGACGTGTTGAGTGTAGTGTGATGTTATGTATGTACAGATGGGTGCTGTGTGTAGTGTGATGTTAGTTATGTATGTACAGAGACGTGTTGAGTATAGTGTGATGTTATGTATGTACAGAGGCGTGTTGAGTGTAGTGTGATGTTAGTTATGTATGTACAAAGGCGTGTTGTGTGTAGTGTGATGTTAGTTATGTATGTACAGAGGCGTGTTGTGTGTAGTGTGATGTTTTGTATGTACATAGGCGTGTTGTGTGTAGTGTGATGTTATGTATGTACAGAGGCGTGTTGAGTGTAGTGTGATGTTAGTTATGTATGTACAGAGGCGTGTTGTGTGTAGTGTGATGTTAGTTATGTATGTACAGAGGCGTGTTGTGTGTAGTGTGATGTTAGTTATGTATGTACAGAGGCGTGTTGTGTGTAGTGTGATGTTAGTTATATATGTACATAGGCGTGTTGTGTGTAGTGTGATGTTATGCATGTACAGAGGCGTGTTGAGTGTAGTGTGATGTTTTGTATGTACATAGGCGTGTTGTGTGTAGTGTGATGTTATGTATGTACAGAGGGGTGTTGTGTGTAGTGTGATGTTAGTTATGTATGTACAGAGACGTGTTGAGTGTAGTGTGATGTTATGTATGTACAGAGGCGTGTTGAGTCTAGTGTGATGTTAGTTATGTATGTACAAAGGCGTGTTGTGTGTAGTGTGATGTTAGTTATGTATGTACAGAGGCGTGTTGTGTGTAGTGTGATGTTTTGTATGTACATAAGCGTGTTGTGTGTAGTGTGATGTTATGTATGTACAGAGGCGTGTTGAGTGTAGTGTGATGTTAGTTATGTATGTACAGAGGCGTGTTCTGTGTAGTGTGATGTTGTGTATGTACAGAGGCGTGTTGTGTGTAGTGTGATGTTAGTTATGTATGTACAGAGGCGTGTTGTATGTAGTGTGATGTTAGTTATGTATGTACAGAGGTGTGTTGTGTGTAGTGTGATGTTATGTATGCACAGAGGCGTCTTGTGTGTAGTGTCATGTTATGTATGTACAGAGGGGTGTCGTGTGTTGGGTGATGTTAGTTATGTATGTACAGAGGTGTGTTGTGTGTAGTGTGATGTTATGTATGTACAGAGGCGTGTTGTGTGTAGCTTGATGTTATGTATGTACAGAGGCGTGTTGTGTGTAGTGTGAAGTTATGTATGTACAGAGACGTGTTGTGTGTAGTGTGATGTTAGTTATGTATATATAGAGGCGTGTTGTGTGTAGTGTAATGTTATGTATGTACAGAAAGGTGTCGTGTGTAGTGTGATGTTATGTATGTACAGAGGCGTGTTGTGTGTAGTGTGATGTTAGTTATGTATATATAGATGCGTGTTGAGTGTAGTGTGATGTTTTGTATGTACAGAGGCGTGTTGTGTGTAGTGTGATGTTATGTATGTACAGAGGCGTGTTGTGTGTAGTGTGATGTTGTGTATGTACAGAGGTGTGTTGTGTGTAGTGTGATGTTATGTATGTACAGAGGCGTGTTGTGTGTAGTGTGATGTTATGTATGTACAGAGGCGTGTTGAGTGAAGTGTGATGTTAGTTATGTATATATAGAGGCGTGTTGTGTGTAGTGTGATGTTATGTATGTACAGAGGCGTGTTGTGTGTAGTGTGATGTTATGTATGTACAGAGGGGTGTTGTGTGTAGTGTTATGTTAGCTAGGTATGTACAGAGGCGTGTTGAGTGTAGTGTGATGTTAGATATGTATGTACAGAGGCGTGTTGTGTGTAGTGTGATGTAATGTATGTACAGAGGGGTGTTGAGTGTAGTGTGATGTTAGTTATGTACGTTTGTACAGAGGCGTGTTGTGTGTAGTGTGATGTTTTGTATGTACAGAGGCGTCTTGAGTGTAGTGTGATGTTAGTTATGTATGTACAGAGGCGAGTTCAGTGTAGTGTGATGTTATGTATGTACAGAGGTGTGTTGTGTGTAGTGTGATGTTAGTTATGTATGTACAGAGACGTGTTGAGTGTAGTGTGATGTTATATATGTACAGAGGGGTGTTGTGTGTAGTGTGATGTTGTGTATGTACAGAGGCGTGTTGTATGTAGTGAGATGTTATGTATGTACAGAGGCGTGTTGTGTGTAGTGTGATGTTAGTTATGTATGTACAGAGGCGTGTTGAGTGTAGTGTGATGTTATGTATGTACGGAGGCGTGTTGTGTGTAGTGTGATGTTAGTTATGTATGTACAGAGGCATGTTGAGTGTAGTGTGATGTTATGTATGTACAGAGGCGTGTTGTGTGTAGTGTGATGTTATGTATGTACAGAGGCGTGTTGAGTGTAGTGTGATGTTATGTATGTACAGAGGTGTGTTGTGTGTAGTGTGATGTTATATATGTATGTACATAGGCCTGTTGTGTGTAGTGTGTTGTTGTGTATGTACAGAGGCGTGTTGTGTGTAGTATGATGTTATATATGTAAAGAGTCGTGTTGTGTGTAATGTGATGTTAGTTATGTATATACAGAGGCGTGTTGTGTGTAGTGTGATGTTATGTATGTACAGAGGCGTGTTGAGTGTAGTGTGGTGTTATGTATGTACAGAGGCGTGTTGTGTGTAGTGTGATGTTGTGTATGTACAGAGGCGTGTTGTGTGTAGTGTGATGTTATGTATGTACAGAGGGGTGTTGTTTGTAGTGTTATGTTAGCTAGGTATGTACAGAGGCGTGTTGAGTGTAGTGTGATGTTAGTTATGTATGTACGGAGGCGTGTTGTGTGTAGTGTGATGTTATGTATGTACAGAGGGGTGTTGAGTGTAATGTGATGTTAGTTATGTACATTTGTACAGAGGCGTGTTGTGTGTAGTGTGATGTTTTGTATGCACAGAGGCGTCTTGAGTGTAGTGTGATGTTAGTTATGTATGTACAGAGGCGTGTTCAGTGTAGTGTGATGTTATGTATGTACATAGGCGTGTTGTGTGTAGTGTGATGTTGTGTATGTACAGAGGTGTGTTGTGTGTAGTGTGATGTTATCTATGTACAGAGACGTGTTGTTTGTAATGTGATGTTATGTATGTACAGAGGCGTGTTGTGTATAATGTGATGTTATGTATGTACAGAGTCGTGTTGTGTGTAGTTTGATGTTATGTATGTACAGAGTCGTGTTGTGTGTAGTTTGATGTTATGTATGTACGTACAGAGGCGTGTTGTGTGTAGTGTGATGTTATCTATGTACAGAAGCGTGTTGTGTGTAATGTGATGTTATGTATGTACAGAGGCGTGTTGTGTGTAGTGGGATGGTATGTATGTACAGAGGCGTGTTGTGTGTAGTATGATGTTAGTTATGTATGTACAGAGGTGTGTTGTGTGTAGTGTGATGTTATGTATGTACAGAGGCGTGTTGTATGTAGTGTGATGTTATGTATGTACAGAGGCGTGTTGTGTGTAGTGTGATGTTATGTATGTACAGAGGTGTGTTGTGTGTAGTGTGATGTTATGTATGTACAGAGGCGTGTTGTATGTAGTGTGATGTTATGTATGTACAGAGGCGTGTTGTGTGTAGTGTGATGTTATGTATGTACAGAGGTGTGTTGTGTGTAGTGTGATGTTATGTATGTATAGAGGGGTGTCGTGTGTAGTGTGATGTTGTGTATGTACAGAGGCGTGTTGTGTGTAATGTGATGTTATGTATGTACAGAGGCGTGTTGTGCGTAGTATGATGTTGTGTATGTACAGAGGCGTGTTGTGCGTAATGTGATGTTATGTATGTACAGAGGTGTGTTGTGTGTAGTGTGATGTTATGTATGTACAGAGGCGTGTTGTGAGTAGTGAGATGTTGTGTATGTACAGAGGCGTGTTGTGTGTAATATGATGTTATGTATGTACAGAGGCGTGTTGTGTGTAGTGTGATGTTGTGTATGTACAGAGGCGTGTTGTGCGTAATGTGATGTTATGTATGTACAGAGGTTTGTTGTGTGTAGTGTGATGTTAGTTATGTATGTAGAGAGGCGTGTTGTGTGTAGTGTGATGTTATGTATCTACAGAGGTGTGTTGTGTGTAGTGTGATGTTGTGTATGTACAGAGGCGTGTTGTGTGTAGTGTGATGTTATGTATGTAGAGAGGTGTGTTGTGTGTAGTGTGATGTTAGTTATGTATGTACAGAGGCGTTTTGTGTGTAGTGTGTTGTTATGTATGTACAGAGGCGTGTTGTGTGTAGTGTGATGTTATGTATGTACAGAGGTGTGTTGTGTGTAGTGTGATGTTATTTATGTACAAAGGTGTGTTGTGTGTAGTGTGATGTTAGTTATGTATGTACAGAGGCGTGTTGAGTGTAGTGTGATGTTATCTATGTACAGAGGCGTGTTGTGTGTAGTGTGATGTTAGTTATGTATGTACAAAGGCGTGTTGTGTGTAGTGTGATGTTGTGTATGTACAGAGGCGTGTTGTGTGTAGTGTGATGTTATGTATGTACAGAGGTGTGTTGTGTGTAGTGTGATGTTATGTATGTATAGAGGCGTGTTGTCTGTAGTTTGATGTTGTGTATGTACAGAGGCGTGTTGTGTGTAGTGTGATGTTATGTATGTACAGAGGCGTGTTGTGTGTAGTGTGATGTTGTATATGTACAGAGGCGTGTTGTGTGTAGTGTGATGTTATGTATGTACAGAGGTGTGTTGTGAGTAGTGTGATGTTGTGTATGTACAGAGGCGTGTTGTGTGTAGTGTGATGTTGTGTATGTACAGAGGCGTGTTGTGTGTAGTGTGATGTTATGTATGTACAGAGGCGTGTTGTGTGTAGTTTGATGTTATGTATATACAGAGGCGTATAGTGTGATGTTATGTATATACAGAGGCGTGTTCTGTGTAGTGTGATGTTATTTATATACAGAGGCGTGTTGAGTGTAGTGTGATGTTATGTATGTACAGAGGTGTGTTGTGTGTAGTGTGATGTTGTGTATGTACAGAGGTGTGTTTGTGTAGTGTGATGTTATGTATATACAGAGGTGTGTTGTGTGATGTTAGTTAGCTACAAAGGCGTGTTGTGTGTAGTGTGATGTTATGTATGTACAGAGGCGTGTTCTGTGTAGTGTGATGTTATTTATATACAGAGGCGTGTAGAGTGTAATGTGATGTTATGTATGTACAGAGGCGTGTTGTGTGTAGTGTGATGTTATGTATGTACAGAGGCGTGTTGTGTGTAGTGTGATGTTATGTACGTACAGAGGTGTGTTGTGTGTATTGCGATGTTAGTTATGTATGTACAGAGGCGTGTTGTGTGTAGAGTGATGTTATGTATGTACAGAGGCGTGTTGTGTATAGTTTGATGTTATGTATGTACAGAGGCGTGTTGTGTGTAGTGTGATGTTAGTTATGTATGTTCAGAGGCGTGTTGTGTGTAGTGTGATCTTATGCATGTACAGAAGGGTGTCGTGTGTAGTGTGATGTTATGTATGTACAGAGGCGTGTTGTGTGTAGTGTTATTTTATGTATGTACAGAGGCGTGTTCTGTGTTGTGTGATGTTATGTATGTACAGAGGGGTGTTGAGTGTAGTGTGATGTTAGTTATGTATGTACAGATGCGTGTTGTGTGTAGTGTGATGTTATGTATGTACAGAGGCGTGTTGAGTGTAGTGTGATGTTATTTATATACATAGGGGTGTTGTGTGTTGTGTGATGTTATATATGTACAGAGGCGTGTTGTGTGTAGTGTGATGTTATGTATGTACAGAGGCGTGTTGTGTGTAGTGTGATGTTATGTATGTACAGAGGCGTGTTGTGTGTAGTGTGATGTTATGTATGTACAGAGGCGTGTTGTGTGTAGTGTGATGTTATGTATGTACAGAGGTGTGTTGGGTGTAGTGTGATGTTAGTTATGTATGTACAGAAGCGTGTTGTGTGTAGTTTGATGTTATGTATGTACAGAGGTGTGTTGTGTGTAGTGTGATGTTGTGTATGTACAGAGGCGTGTTGTGTGTAGTGTGATGTTATGTATGTAGAGAGGTGTGTTGTGTGTAGTGTGATGTTAGTTATGTATGTACAGAGGCGTGTTGTGTGTAGTGTGATGTTATGTATGTACAGAGGCGTGTTGTGTGTAGTGTGATGTTATGTATGTACAGAGGTGTGTTGTGTGTAGTGTGATGTTATGTATGTGCAGAGGTGTGTTGTGTGTAGTGTGATGTTAGTTATGTATGTACAGAGGCGTGTTGAGTGTAGTGTGATGTTATGTATTTACAGAGGCGTGTTGTGTGTAGTGTGATGTTATGTATGCACAGAGGTGTGTTGTGTGTAGTGTGATGTTAGTTATGTATGTACAGAGGCGTGTTGTGTGTAGTGTGATGTTGTGTATGTACAGAGGCGTGTTGTGTGTAGTGTGATGTTATGTATGTACAGAGGTGTGTTGTGTGTAGTGTGATGTTATGTATGTACAGAGGCGTGTTGTCTGTAGCTTGATGTTGTGTATGTAAAGAGGCGTGTTGTGTGTAGTGTGATGTTATGTATGTACAGAGGCGTGTTGTGTGTAGTATGATGTTGTGTATGTACAGAGGCGTGTTGTGTGTAGTGTGATGTTATGTATATACAGAGGCGTGTTGTGTGTAGTGTGATGTTGTGTATGTACAGAGGCGTGTTGTGTGTAGTGTGATGTTGTGTATGTACAGAGGCGTGTTCTGTGTAGTGTGATGTTATGTATGTACAGAGGCGTGTTGTGTGTAGTTTGATGTTATGTATATACAGAGGCGTATAGTGTGATGTTATGTATATACAGAGGCGTGTTCTGTGTTGTGTGATGTTACTTATATACAGAGGCGTGTTGAATGTAGTGTGATGTTATGTATGTACAGAGGTGTGTTGTGTGTAGTGTGATGTTGTGTATGTACAGAGGTGTGTTTGTGTAGTGTGATGTTATGTATATAGAGAGGCGTGTAGTGTGATGTTAGTTAGCTACAAAGGCGTGTTGTGTGTAGTGTGATGTTATGTATGTACAGAGGCGTGTTCTGTGTAGTGTGATGTTATTTATATACAGAGACGTGTAGAGTGTAATGTGATGTTATGTATGTACAGAGGCGTGTTGTGTGTAGTGTGATGTTATGTATGTACAGAGGCGTGTTGTGTGTAGTGTGATGTTATGTATGTACAGAGATGTGTTGTGTGTATTGCGATGTTAGTTATGTATGTACAGAGGCGTGTTGTGTGTAGAGTGATGTTATGTATGTACAGAGGCGTGTTGTGTGTAGTTTGATGTTAGGTATGTACAGAGGTGTGTTGTGTGTAGTGTGATGTTATGTATGTACAGAGGTTTGTTGTGGGTAGAGTGATGTTATGTATTTACAGACGCGTGTTCCTTGTAGTGTGATTTTATGTGTGTACAGAGGCGTGTTGTATGTAGTGTGATGTTATGTATGTACAGAGGGGTGTCGTGTGTAGTGTGATGTTAGTTATGTATGTACAGAGGCGTGTTGTGTGTTGTGTGATGTTATGTATGTACAGAGGGGTGTTGTGTGTAGTGTGATGTTAGTTGTGTATGTACAGAGGCGTGTTGTGTGTAGTGTGATTTTTTGTATGTACAGAGGAGTGTTGTGTGTAGTGTGATGTTGTGTATGTACAGAGGCGTGTTGTGTGTAGTGTGATGTTATGTATATACAGAGGCGTGTTGTGTGTAGTGTGATGTTATGTATGTATGTACAGAGGCGTGTTGTGTGTAGTGTGATGTTATGTATGTACAGAGGTGTGTTGAGTGTACTGTGATGTTATGTATGTACAGAGTCGTGTAGTGTGATGTTGTGTATGTACAGAGGCGTGTAGTGTGATGTTGTGTATGTACAGAGGTGTGTAGTGTGATGTTGTGTATGTACAGAGGTATGTTGTGTGTAGTGTGATGTTATGTATGTACAGAGGCGTGTAGTGTGATGTTGTGTATGTACAGAGGTGTGTAGTGTGATGTTGTGTATGTACAGAGGTATGTTGTGTGTAGTGTGATGTTATGTATGTACAGAGGCGTGTTATATGTAGTGTGATGTTATGTATGTACAGAGTCGTGTTGAGTGTAGTGTGATGTTATGTATGTACAGAGTCGTGTTGAGTGTAGTGTGATGTTATGTATGTACAGAGTCGTGTTTAGTGTAGTGTGATGTTGTGTATGTACAGAGTCGTGTTGTGTGTAGTGTGATGTTATGCATATACAGAGTCGTGTTGAGTGTAGTGTGATGTTTGTGTATGTACAGAGTCGTGTTGAGTGTAGTGTGATGTTGTGTATTTTCAGAGTCGTGTTATGTGTAGCGTGTTGTTATGTATGTACAGAGGCGTGTTGTGTGTAGTGTGATGTTATGTATGTACAGAGGCGTGTTGTGTGTAGTGTGATGTTGTGTATGTTCAGAGTCGTGTTGTGTGTAGTGTGTTGTTATGTATGTACAGAGGCGTGTTGTGTGTAGTGTGATGTTATGTATGTAGAGAGGTGTGTTGTGTGTAGTGTGATGTTAGTTATGTATGTACAGAGGCGTGTTGTGTGTAGTGTGATGTTTTGTATGTACAGAGGCGTGTTGTGTGTAGTGTGATGTGATGTATGTACAGAGGCGTGTTGAGTGTAGTGTGATGTTAGTTATGTATGTACAGAGGCGTGTTGTGTGTAGTGTGATGTTATGTATGTACAGAGGCGTGATGTGTGTAGTGTGATGTTAGTTATGTATGTAAAGAGACGTGTTGTGTGTAGTGTGACGTTAGTTATGTATGTACAGAGGCGTGTTGTGTGTAGTGTGATGTTATGTATGTACAGAGGCGTGTTGTGTGTAGTGTGATGTTAGTTATGTATGTTCAGAGGCGTGTTGTGTGTAGTGTGATGTTATGCATGTACAGAGGGGTGTTGAGTGTAGTGTGATGTTAGTTATGTATGTACAGAGGCGTGTTGTGTGTAGTGTGATGTTATGTATATACAGAGGCGTGTTCTGTGTAGTGTGATGTTATGTATGTACAAAGGCGTGTCGTGTGTAGTGTTATGTTATGTATGTATAGAGGTGTTTTGTGTGTAGTGTGATGTTGTGTATGTACAGAGGTGTGTTGTGTGTAGTGTGATGTTATCTATGTACAGAGGCGTGTTGTGTGTAATGTGATGTTATGTATGTAAAGAGGCGTGTTGTGTATAATGTGATGTTATGTATGTACAGAGGCGTGTTGTGTGTAGTTTGATGTTATGTATGTACGTACAGAGGCGTGTTGTGTGTAGTGTGATGTTATCTATGTACAGAGGCGTGTTGTGTGTAATGTGATGTTATGTATGTACAGAGGCGTGTTGTGTGTAGTGGGATGGTTTGTATGTACAGAGGCGTGTTGTGTGTAGTATGATGTTAGTTATGTATGTACAGAGGTGTGTTGTGTGTAGTGTGATGTTATGTATGTACAGAGGCGTGTTGTATGTAGTGTGATGTTCTGTATGTACAGAGGCGTGTTGTGTGTATTGTGATGTTATGTGTGTACAGAGGCGTGTTGTGTGTAGTGGGATGGTATGTATGTACAGAGGCGTGTTGTGTGTAGTATGATGTTAGTTATGTATGTACAGAGGTGTGTTGTGTGTAGTGTGATGTTATGTATGTATAGAGGCGTGTTATATGTAGTGTGATGTTATGTATGTACAGAGGCGTGTTGTGTGTAGTGTGATGTTATGTATGTACAGAGGTGTGTTGTGTGTAGTGTGATGTTATGTATGTACAGAGGTGTGTTGTGTGTAGTGTGATGTTATGTATGTATAGAGGGGTGTCGTGTGTAGTGTGATGTTGTGTATGTACAGAGGCGTGTTGTGTGTGATGTGATGTTATGTATGTACAGAGGCGTGTTGTGTGTAGTGTGATGTTGTGTATGTACAGAGGTGTGTTGTGCGTAATGTGATGTTATGTATGTACAGAGGTGTGTTGTGTGTAGTGTGATGTTATGTATGTACAGAGGCGTGTTGTGTGTAGTGTGATGTTGTGTATGTACAGAGGCGTGTTGTGTGTAATATGATGTTATGTATGTACAGAGGCGTGTTGTGTGTAGTGTGATGTTGTGTATGTACAGAGGCGTGTTGTGCGTAATGTGATGTTATGTATGTACAGAGGTGTGTTGTGTGTAGTGTGATGTTAGTTATGTATGTACAGAGGCGTGTTGTGTGTAGTGTGATGTTATGTATGTACAGAGGTGTGTTGTATGTAGTGTGATGTTGTGTATGTACAGAGGCGTGTTGTGTGTAGTGTGATGTTATGTATGTAGAGAGGTGTGTTGTGTGTAGTGTGATGTTAGTTATGTATGTACAGAGGCGTGTTGTGTGTAGTGTGATGTTATGTATGTACAGAGGCGTGTTGTGTGTAGTGTGATGTTATGTATGTACAGAGGTGGGTTGTGTGTAGTGTGATGTTATGTATGTACAGAGGTGTGTTGTGTGTAGTGTGATGTTAGTTATGTATGTACAGAGGCGTGTTGAGTGTAGTGTGATGTTATGTATGTACAGAGGCGTGTTGTGTGTAGTGTGATGTTATGTATGTACAGAGGTGTGTTGTGTGTAGTGTGATGTTAGTTATGTATGTACAGAGGCGTGTTGTGTGTAGTGTGATGTTGTGTATGTACAGAGGCGTGATGTGTGTAGTGTGATGTTATGTTTGTACAGAGGTGTGTTGTGTGTAGTGTGATGTTATGTATGTACAGAGGCGTGTTGTCTGTAGTTTGATGTTGTGTATGTACAGAGGCGTGTTGTGTGTAGTGTGATGTTATGTATGTACAGAGGCGTGTTGTGTGTAGTGTGATGTTGTGTATGTACAGAGGCGTGTTGTGTGTAGTGTGATGTTATGTATGTACAGAGGCGTGTTGTGTGTAGTGTGATGTTGTGTATGTACAGAAGCGTGTTGTGTGTACTGTGATGTTGTGTATGTACAGAGGCGTGTTGTGTGTAGTGTGATGTTATGTATGTACAGAGGCGTGTTGTGTGTAGTTTGATGTTATGTATATACAGAGGCGTATAGTGTGATGTTATGTATATACAGAGGCGTGTTCTGTGTAGTGTGATGTTATTTATATACAAAGGCGTGTTGAGTGTAGTGTGATGTTATGTATGTACAGAGGTGTGTTGTGTGTAGTGTGATGTTGTGTATGTACAGAGGTGTGTTTGTGTAGTGTGATGTTATGTATATACAGAGGTGTGTTGTGTGATGTTAGTTAGCTACAAAGGCGTGTTGTGTGTAGTGTGATGTTATGTATGTACAGAGGCGTGTTCTGTGTAGTGTGATGTTATTTATATACAGAGGCGTGTAGAGTGTAATGTGATGTTATGTATGTACAGAGGCGTGTTGTGTGTAGTGTGATGTTATGTATGTAAAGTGGCGTGTTGAGTGTAGTGTGATGTTAGTTATGTATGTACAGAGGCGTGTTCTGTGTAGTGTGATGTTGTGTATGTACAGAGGCGTGTTGTGTGTAGTGTGATGTTAGTTATGTATGTACGGAGGCGTGTTGTATGTAGTGTGATGTTAGTTATGTATGTACAGAGGTGTGTTGTGTGTAGTGTGATGTTATGTATGCACAGAGGCGTCTTGTGTGTAGTGTCATGTTATGTATGTACAGAGGGGTGTCGTGTGCTGGGTGATGTTAGTTATGTATGTACAGAGGTGTGTTGTGTGTAGTGTGATGTTATGTATGTACAGAGGCGTGTTGTGTGTAGCTTGATGTTATGTATGTACAGAGGGGTGTTGTGTGTAGTGTGATGTTATGTATGTACAGAGACGTGTTGTGTGTAGTGTGATGTTAGTTATGTATATATAGAGGCGTGTTGTGTGTAGTGTAATGTTATGTATGTACAGAGGGGTGTCGTGTGTAGTGTGATGTTATGTATGTACAGAGGCGTGTTGTGTGTAGTGTGATGTTAGTTATGTATATATAGATGCGTGTTGAGTGTAGTGTGATGTTTTGTATGTACAGAGGCGTGTTGTGTGTAGTGTGATGTTATGTATGTACAGAGGCGTGTTGTGTGTAGTGTGATGTTGTGTATGTACAGAGGTGTGTTGTGTGTAGTGTGATGTTATGTATGTACAGAGGCGTGTTGTGTGTAGTGTGATGTTATGTATGTACAGAGGCGTGTTGAGTGAAGTGTGATGTTAGTTATGTATATATAGAGGCGTGTTGTGTGTAGTGTGATGTTATGTATGTACAGAGGCGTGTTGTGTGTAGTGTGATGTTATGTATGTACAGAGGGGTGTTGTGTGTAGTGTTATGTTAGTTAGGTATGTACAGAGGCGTGTTGAGTGTAGTGTGATGTTAGATATGTATGTACAGAGGCGTGTTGTGTGTAGTGTGATGTAATGTATGTACAGAGGGGTGTTGAGTGTAGTGTGATGTTAGTTATGTACGTTTGTACAGAGGCGTGTTGTGTGTAGTGTGATGTTTTGTATGTACAGAGGCGTCTTGAGTGTAGTGTGATGTTAGTTATGTATGTACAGAGGCGAGTTCAGTGTAGTGTAATGTTATGTATGTACAGAGGTGTGTTGTGTGTAGTGTGATGTTAGTTATGTATGTACAGAGACGTGTTGAGTGTAGTGTGATGTTATATATGTACAGAGGGGTGTTGTGTGTAGTGTGATGTTGTGTATGTACAGAGGCGTGTTGTATGTAGTGAGATGTTATGTATGTACAGAGGCGTGTTGTGTGTAGTGTGATGTTAGTTATGTATGTACAGAGGCGTGTTGAGTGTAGTGTGATGTTATGTATGTACAGAGGCGTGTTGTGTGTAGTGTGATGTTAGTTATGTATGTACAGAGGCATGTTGAGTGTAGTGTGATGTTATGTATGTACAGAGGCGTGTTGTGTGTAGTGTGATGTTATGTATGTACAGAGGCGTGTTGAGTGTAGTGTGATGTTATGTATGTACAGAGGTGTGTTGTGTGTAGTGTGATGTTATATATGTATGTACAGAGGCCTGTTGTGTGTAGTGTGTTGTTGTGTATGTACAGAGGCGTGTTGTGTGTAGTATGATGTTATATATGTAAAGAGTCGTGTTGTGTGTAATGTGATGTTAGTTATGTATATACAGAGGCGTGTTGTGTGTAGTGTGATGTTATGTATGTACAGAGGCGTGTTGAGTGTAGTGTGGTGTTATGTATGTACAGAGGCGTGTTGTGTGTAGTGTGATGTTGTGTATGTACAGAGGCGTGTTGTGCGTAATGTGATGTTATGTATGTACAGAGGTGTGTTGTGTGTAGTGTGATGTTAGTTATGTATGTACAGAGGCGTGTTGTGTGTAGTGTGATGTTATGTATGTACAGAGGTGTGTTGTATGTAGTGTGATGTTGTGTATGTACAGAGGCGTGTTGTGTGTAGTGTGATGTTATGTATGTAGAGAGGTGTGTTGTGTGTAGTGTGATGTTAGTTATGTATGTACAGAGGCGTGTTGTGTGTAGTGTGATGTTATGTATGTACAGAGGCGTGTTGTGTGTAGTGTGATGTTATGTATGTACAGAGGTGGGTTGTGTGTAGTGTGATGTTATGTATGTACAGAGGTGTGTTGTGTGTAGTGTGATGTTAGTTATGTATGTACAGAGGCGTGTTGAGTGTAGTGTGATGTTATGTATGTACAGAGGCGTGTTGTGTGTAGTGTGATGTTATGTATGTACAGAGGTGTGTTGTGTGTAGTGTGATGTTAGTTATGTATGTACAGAGGCGTGTTGTGTGTAGTGTGATGTTGTGTATGTACAGAGGCGTGATGTGTGTAGTGTGATGTTATGTTTGTACAGAGGTGTGTTGTGTGTAGTGTGATGTTATGTATGTACAGAGGCGTGTTGTCTGTAGTTTGATGTTGTGTATGTACAGAGGCGTGTTGTGTGTAGTGTGATGTTATGTATGTACAGAGGCGTGTTGTGTGTAGTGTGATGTTGTGTATGTACAGAGGCGTGTTGTGTGTAGTGTGATGTTATGTATGTACAGAGGCGTGTTGTGTGTAGTGTGATGTTGTGTATGTACAGAAGCGTGTTGTGTGTACTGTGATGTTGTGTATGTACAGAGGCGTGTTGTGTGTAGTGTGATGTTATGTATGTACAGAGGCGTGTTGTGTGTAGTTTGATGTTATGTATATACAGAGGCGTATAGTGTGATGTTATGTATATACAGAGGCGTGTTCTGTGTAGTGTGATGTTATTTATATACAAAGGCGTGTTGAGTGTAGTGTGATGTTATGTATGTACAGAGGTGTGTTGTGTGTAGTGTGATGTTGTGTATGTACAGAGGTGTGTTTGTGTAGTGTGATGTTATGTATATACAGAGGTGTGTTGTGTGATGTTAGTTAGCTACAAAGGCGTGTTGTGTGTAGTGTGATGTTATGTATGTACAGAGGCGTGTTCTGTGTAGTGTGATGTTATTTATATACAGAGGCGTGTAGAGTGTAATGTGATGTTATGTATGTACAGAGGCGTGTTGTGTGTAGTGTGATGTTATGTATGTAAAGTGGCGTGTTGAGTGTAGTGTGATGTTAGTTATGTATGTACAGAGGCGTGTTCTGTGTAGTGTGATGTTGTGTATGTACAGAGGCGTGTTGTGTGTAGTGTGATGTTAGTTATGTATGTACGGAGGCGTGTTGTATGTAGTGTGATGTTAGTTATGTATGTACAGAGGTGTGTTGTGTGTAGTGTGATGTTATGTATGCACAGAGGCGTCTTGTGTGTAGTGTCATGTTATGTATGTACAGAGGGGTGTCGTGTGCTGGGTGATGTTAGTTATGTATGTACAGAGGTGTGTTGTGTGTAGTGTGATGTTATGTATGTACAGAGGCGTGTTGTGTGTAGCTTGATGTTATGTATGTACAGAGGGGTGTTGTGTGTAGTGTGATGTTATGTATGTACAGAGACGTGTTGTGTGTAGTGTGATGTTAGTTATGTATATATAGAGGCGTGTTGTGTGTAGTGTAATGTTATGTATGTACAGAGGGGTGTCGTGTGTAGTGTGATGTTATGTATGTACAGAGGCGTGTTGTGTGTAGTGTGATGTTAGTTATGTATATATAGATGCGTGTTGAGTGTAGTGTGATGTTTTGTATGTACAGAGGCGTGTTGTGTGTAGTGTGATGTTATGTATGTACAGAGGCGTGTTGTGTGTAGTGTGATGTTGTGTATGTACAGAGGTGTGTTGTGTGTAGTGTGATGTTATGTATGTACAGAGGCGTGTTGTGTGTAGTGTGATGTTATGTATGTACAGAGGCGTGTTGAGTGAAGTGTGATGTTAGTTATGTATATATAGAGGCGTGTTGTGTGTAGTGTGATGTTATGTATGTACAGAGGCGTGTTGTGTGTAGTGTGATGTTATGTATGTACAGAGGGGTGTTGTGTGTAGTGTTATGTTAGTTAGGTATGTACAGAGGCGTGTTGAGTGTAGTGTGATGTTAGATATGTATGTACAGAGGCGTGTTGTGTGTAGTGTGATGTAATGTATGTACAGAGGGGTGTTGAGTGTAGTGTGATGTTAGTTATGTACGTTTGTACAGAGGCGTGTTGTGTGTAGTGTGATGTTTTGTATGTACAGAGGCGTCTTGAGTGTAGTGTGATGTTAGTTATGTATGTACAGAGGCGAGTTCAGTGTAGTGTAATGTTATGTATGTACAGAGGTGTGTTGTGTGTAGTGTGATGTTAGTTATGTATGTACAGAGACGTGTTGAGTGTAGTGTGATGTTATATATGTACAGAGGGGTGTTGTGTGTAGTGTGATGTTGTGTATGTACAGAGGCGTGTTGTATGTAGTGAGATGTTATGTATGTACAGAGGCGTGTTGTGTGTAGTGTGATGTTAGTTATGTATGTACAGAGGCGTGTTGAGTGTAGTGTGATGTTATGTATGTACAGAGGCGTGTTGTGTGTAGTGTGATGTTAGTTATGTATGTACAGAGGCATGTTGAGTGTAGTGTGATGTTATGTATGTACAGAGGCGTGTTGTGTGTAGTGTGATGTTATGTATGTACAGAGGCGTGTTGAGTGTAGTGTGATGTTATGTATGTACAGAGGTGTGTTGTGTGTAGTGTGATGTTATATATGTATGTACAGAGGCCTGTTGTGTGTAGTGTGTTGTTGTGTATGTACAGAGGCGTGTTGTGTGTAGTATGATGTTATATATGTAAAGAGTCGTGTTGTGTGTAATGTGATGTTAGTTATGTATATACAGAGGCGTGTTGTGTGTAGTGTGATGTTATGTATGTACAGAGGCGTGTTGAGTGTAGTGTGGTGTTATGTATGTACAGAGGCGTGTTGTGTGTAGTGTGATGTTGTGTATGTACAGAGGCGTGTTGTGTGTAGTGTGATGTTATGTATGTACAGAGGGGTGTTGTTTGTAGTGTTATGTTAGCTAGGTATGTACAGAGGCGTGTTGAGTGTAGTGTGATGTTAGTTATGTATGTACGGAGGCGTGTTGTGTGTAGTGTGATGTTATGTATGTACAGAGGGGTGTTGAGTGTAATGTGATGTTAGTTATGTACATTTGTACAGAGGCGTGTTGTGTGTAGTGTGATGTTTTGTATGCACAGAGGCGTCTTGAGTGTAGTGTGATGTTAGTTATGTATGTACAGAGGCGTGTTCAGTGTAGTGTGATGTTATGTATGTACATAGGCGTGTTGTGTGTAGTGTGATGTTGTGTATGTACAGAGGGGTGTTGTGTGTAGTGTGATGTTATCTATGTACAGAGGCGTGTTGTTTGTAATGTGATGTTATGTATGTACAGAGGCGTGTTGTGTATAATGTGATGTTATGTATGTACAGAGTCGTGTTGTGTGTAGTTTGATGTTATGTATGTACAGAGTCGTGTTGTGTGTAGTTTGATGTTATGTATGTACGTACAGAGGCGTGTTGTGTGTAGTGTGATGTTATCTATGTACAGAAGCGTGTTGTGTGTAATGTGATGTTATGTATGTACAGAGGCGTGTTGTGTGTAGTGGGATGGTATGTATGTACAGAGGCGTGTTGTGTGTAGTATGATGTTAGTTATGTATGTACAGAGGTGTGTTGTGTGTAGTGTGATGTTATGTATGTACAGAGGCGTGTTGTATGTAGTGTGATGTTATGTATGTACAGAGGCGTGTTGTGTGTAGTGTGATGTTATGTATGTACAGAGGTGTGTTGTGTGTAGTGTGATGTTATGTATGTACAGAGGCGTGTTGTATGTAGTGTGATGTTATGTATGTACAGAGGCGTGTTGTGTGTAGTGTGATGTTATGTATGTACAGAGGTGTGTTGTGTGTAGTGTGATGTTATGTATGTATAGAGGGGTGTCGTGTGTAGTGTGATGTTGTGTATGTACAGAGGCGTGTTGTGTGTAATGTGATGTTATGTATGTACAGAGGCGTGTTGTGCGTAGTATGATGTTGTGTATGTACAGAGGCGTGTTGTGCGTAATGTGATGTTATGTATGTACAGAGGTGTGTTGTGTGTAGTGTGATGTTAGTTATGTACAGAGGCGTGTTGTGAGTAGTGTGATGTTGTGTATGTACAGAGGCGTGTTGTGTGTAATATGATGTTATGTATGTACAGAGGCGTGTTGTGTGTAGTGTGATGTTGTGTATGTACAGAGGCGTGTTGTGCGTAATGTGATGTTATGTATGTACAGAGGTTTGTTGTGTGTAGTATGATGTTAGTTATGTATGTAGAGAGGCGTGTTGTGTGTAGTGTGATGTTATGTATCTACAGAAGTGTGTTGTGTGTAGTGTGATGTTGTGTATGTACAGAGACGTGTTGTGTGTAGTGTGATGTTATGTATGTAGAGAGGTGTGTTGTGTGTAGTGTGATGTTAGTTATGTATGTACAGAGGCGTTTTGTGTGTAGTGTGTTGTTATGTATGTACAGAGGCGTGTTGTGTGTAGTGTGATGTTATGTATGTACAGAGGTGTGTTGTGTGTAGTGTGATGTTATTTATGTACAAAGGTGTGTTGTGTGTAGTGTGATGTTAGTTATGTATGTACAGAGGCGTGTTGAGTGTAGTGTGATGTTATCTATGTACAGAGGCGTGTTGTGTGTAGTGTGATGTTATGTATGTACATAGGTGTGTTGTGTGTAGTGTGATGTTAGTTATGTATGTACAGAGGCGTGTTGTGTGTAGTGTGATGTTGTGTATGTACAGAGGCGTGTTGTGTGTAGTGTGATGTTATGTATGTACAGAGGTGTGTTGTGTGTAGTGTGATGTTATGTATGTACAGAGGCGTGTTGTCTGTAGTTTGATGTTGTGTATGTACAGAGGCGTGTTGTGTGTAGTGTGATGTTATGTATGTACAGAGGCGTGTTGTGTGTAGTGTGATGTTGTATATGTACAGAGGCGTGTTGTGTGTAGTGTGATGTTATGTATGTACAGAGGTGTGTTGTGTGTAGTGTGATGTTGTGTATGTACAGAGGCGTGTTGTGTGTAGTGTGATGTTGTGTATGTACAGAGGCGTGTTGTGTGTAGTGTGATGTTATGTATGTACAGAGGCGTGTTGTGTGTAGTTTGATGTTATGTATATACAGAGGCGTATAGTGTGATGTTATGTATATACAGAGGCGTGTTCTGTGTAGTGTGATGTTATTTATATACAGAGGCGTGTTGAGTGTAGTGTGATGTTATGTATGTACAGAGGTGTGTTGTGTGTAGTGTGATGTTGTGTATGTACAGAGGTGTGTTTGTGTAGTGTGATGTTATGTATATACAGAGGTGTGTTGTGTGATGTTAGTTAGCTACAAAGGCGTGTTGTGTGTAGTGTGATGTTATGTATGTACAGAGGCGTGTTCTGTGTAGTGTGATGTTATTTATATACAGAGGCGTGTAGAGTGTAATGTGATGTTATGTATGTACAGAGGCGTGTTGTGTGTAGTGTGATGTTATGTATGTACAGAGGCGTGTTGTGTGTAGTGTGATGTTATGTACGTACAGAGGTGTGTTGTGTGTATTGCGATGTTAGTTATGTATGTACAGAGGCGTGTTGTGTGTAGAGTGATGTTATGTATGTACAGAGGCGTGTTGTGTATAGTTTGATGTTATGTATGTACAGAGGCGTGTTGTGTGTAGTGTGATGTTAGTTATGTATGTTCAGAGGCGTGTTGTGTGTAGTGTGATCTTATGCATGTACAGAAGGGTGTCGTGTGTAGTGTGATGTTATGTATGTACAGAGGCGTGTTGTGTGTAGTGTTATTTTATGTATGTACAGAGGCGTGTTCTGTGTTGTGTGATGTTATGTATGTACAGAGGGGTGTTGAGTGTAGTGTGATGTTAGTTATGTATGTACAGATGCGTGTTGTGTGTAGTGTGATGTTATGTATGTACAGAGGCGTGTTGAGTGTAGTGTGATGTTATTTATATACATAGGGGTGTTGTGTGTTGTGTGATGTTATATATGTACAGAGGCGTGTTGTGTGTAGTGTGATGTTATGTATGTACAGAGGCGTGTTGTGTGTAGTGTGATGTTATGTATGTACAGAGGCGTGTTGTGTGTAGTGTGATGTTATGTATGTACAGAGGCGTGTTGTGTGTAGTGTGATGTTATGTATGTACAGAGGTGTGTTGGGTGTAGTGTGATGTTAGTTATGTATGTACAGAAGCGTGTTGTGTGTAGTTTGATGTTATGTATGTACAGAGGTGTGTTGTGTGTAGTGTGATGTTGTGTATGTACAGAGGCGTGTTGTGTGTAGTGTGATGTTATGTATGTAGAGAGGTGTGTTGTGTGTAGTGTGATGTTAGTTATGTATGTACAGAGGCGTGTTGTGTGTAGTGTGATGTTATGTATGTACAGAGGCGTGTTGTGTGTAGTGTGATGTTATGTATGTACAGAGGTGTGTTGTGTGTAGTGTGATGTTATGTATGTACAGAGGTGTGTTGTGTGTAGTGTGATGTTAGTTATGTATGTACAGAGGCGTGTTGAGTGTAGTGTGATGTTATGTATTTACAGAGGCGTGTTGTGTGTAGTGTGATGTTATGTATGTACAGAGGTGTGTTGTGTGTAGTGTGATGTTAGTTATGTATGTACAGAGGCGTGTTGTGTGTAGTGTGATGTTGTGTATGTACAGAGGCGTGTTGTGTGTAGTGTGATGTTATGTATGTACAGAGGTGTGTTGTGTGTAGTGTGATGTTATGTATGTACAGAGGCGTGTTGTCTGTAGCTTGATGTTGTGTATGTAAAGAGGCGTGTTGTGTGTAGTGTGATGTTATGTATGTACAGAGGCGTGTTGTGTGTAGTATGATGTTGTGTATGTACAGAGGCGTGTTGTGTGTAGTGTGATGTTATGTATATACAGAGGCGTGTTGTGTGTAGTGTGATGTTGTGTATGTACAGAGGCGTGTTGTGTGTAGTGTGATGTTGTGTATGTACAGAGGCGTGTTCTGTGTAGTGTGATGTTATGTATGTACAGAGGCGTGTTGTGTGTAGTTTGATGTTATGTATATACAGAGGCGTATAGTGTGATGTTATGTATATACAGAGGCGTGTTCTGTGTAGTGTGATGTTACTTATATACAGAGGCGTGTTGAGTGTAGTGTGATGTTATGTATGTACAGAGGTGTGTTGTGTGTAGTGTGATGTTGTGTATGTACAGAGGTGTGTTTGTGTAGTGTGATGTTATGTATATAGAGAGGCGTGTAGTGTGATGTTAGTTAGCTACAAAGGCGTGTTGTGTGTAGTGTGATGTTATGTATGTACAGAGGCGTGTTGTGTATAGTTTGATGTTATGTATGTACAGAGGCGTGTTGTGTGTAGTGTGATGTTAGTTATGTATGTTCAGAGGCGTGTTGTGTGTAGTGTGATCTTATGCATGTACAGAAGGGTGTCGTGTGTAGTGTGATGTTATGTATGTACAGAGGCGTGTTGTGTGTAGTGTTATTTTATGTATGTACAGAGGCGTGTTCTGTGTTGTGTGATGTTATGTATGTACAGAGGGGTGTTGAGTGTAGTGTGATGTTAGTTATGTATGTACAGATGCGTGTTGTGTGTAGTGTGATGTTATGTATGTACAGAGGCGTGTTGAGTGTAGTGTGATGTTATTTATATACATAGGGGTGTTGTGTGTTGTGTGATGTTATATATGTACAGAGGCGTGTTGTGTGTAGTGTGATGTTATGTATGTACAGAGGCGTGTTGTGTGTAGTGTGATGTTATGTATGTACAGAGGCGTGTTGTGTGTAGTGTGATGTTATGTATGTACAGAGGCGTGTTGTGTGTAGTGTGATGTTATGTATGTACAGAGGTGTGTTGGGTGTAGTGTGATGTTAGTTATGTATGTACAGAAGCGTGTTGTGTGTAGTTTGATGTTATGTATGTACAGAGGTGTGTTGTGTGTAGTGTGATGTTGTGTATGTACAGAGGCGTGTTGTGTGTAGTGTGATGTTATGTATGTAGAGAGGGGTGTCGTGTGTAGTGTGATGTTAGTTATGTATGTACAGAGGCGTGTTGTGTGTAGTGTGATGTTATGTATGTACAGAGGCGTGTTGTGTGTAGTGTGATGTTATGTATGTACAGAGGTGTGTTGTGTGTAGTGTGATGTTATGTATGTACAGAGGTGTGTTGTGTGTAGTGTGATGTTAGTTATGTATGTACAGAGGCGTGTTGAGTGTAGTGTGATGTTATGTATTTACAGAGGCGTGTTGTGTGTAGTGTGATGTTATGTATGTACAGAGGTGTGTTGTGTGTAGTGTGATGTTAGTTATGTATGTACAGAGGCGTGTTGTGTGTAGTGTGATGTTGTGTATGTACAGAGGCGTGTTGTGTGTAGTGTGATGTTATGTATGTACAGAGGTGTGTTGTGTGTAGTGTGATGTTATGTATGTACAGAGGCGTGTTGTCTGTAGCTTGATGTTGTGTATGTAAAGAGGCGTGTTGTGTGTAGTGTGATGTTATGTATGTACAGAGGCGTGTTGTGTGTAGTATGATGTTGTGTATGTACAGAGGCGTGTTGTGTGTAGTGTGATGTTATGTATATACAGAGGCGTGTTGTGTGTAGTGTGATGTTGTGTATGTACAGAGGCGTGTTGTGTGTAGTGTGATGTTGTGTATGTACAGAGGCGTGTTCTGTGTAGTGTGATGTTATGTATGTACAGAGGCGTGTTGTGTGTAGTTTGATGTTATGTATATACAGAGGCGTATAGTGTGATGTTATGTATATACAGAGGCGTGTTCTGTGTAGTGTGATGTTACTTATATACAGAGGCGTGTTGAGTGTAGTGTGATGTTATGTATGTACAGAGGTGTGTTGTGTGTAGTGTGATGTTGTGTATGTACAGAGGTGTGTTTGTGTAGTGTGATGTTATGTATATAGAGAGGCGTGTAGTGTGATGTTAGTTAGCTACAAAGGCGTGTTGTGTGTAGTGTGATGTTATGTATGTACAGAGGCGTGTTCTGTGTAGTGTGATGTTATTTATATACAGAGACGTGTAGAGTGTAATGTGATGTTATGTATGTACAGAGGCGTGTTGTGTGTAGTGTGATGTTATGTATGTACAGAGGTGTGTTGTGTGTATTGCGATGTTAGTTATGTATGTACAGAGGCGTGTTGTGTGTAGAGTGATGTTATGTATGTACAGAGGCGTGTTGTGTGTAGTTTGATGTTAGGTATGTACAGAGGTGTGTTGTGTGTAGTGTGATGTTATGTATGTACAGAGGTTTGTTGTGGGTAGAGTGATGTTATGTATGTACAGACGCGTGTTCCTTGTAGTGTGATTTTATGTGTGTACAGAGGCGTGTTGTATGTAGTGTGATGTTATGTATGTACAGAGGGGTGTCGTGTGTAGTGTGATGTTAGTTATGTATGTACAGAGGCGTGTTGTGTGTTGTGTGATGTTATGTATGTACAGAGGGGTGTTGTGTGTAGTGTGATGTTAGTTGTGTATGTACAGAGGCGTGTTGTGTGTAGTGTGATTTTTTGTATGTACAGAGGAGTGTTGTGTGTAGTGTGATGTTGTGTATGTACAGAGGCGTGTTGTGTGTAGTGTGATGTTATGTATATACAGAGGCGTGTTGTGTGTAGTGTGATGTTATGTATGTATGTACAGAGGCGTGTTGTGTGTAGTGTGATGTTATGTATGTACAGAGGTGTGTTGAGTGTACTGTGATGTTATGTATGTACAGAGTCGTGTAGTGTGATGTTGTGTATGTACAGAGGCGTGTAGTGTGATGTTGTGTATGTACAGAGGTGTGTAGTGTGATGTTGTGTATGTACAGAGGTATGTTGTGTGTAGTGTGATGTTATGTATGTACAGAGGCGTGTAGTGTGATGTTGTGTATGTACAGAGGTGTGTAGTGTGATGTTGTGTATGTACAGAGGTATGTTGTGTGTAGTGTGATGTTATGTATGTACAGAGGCGTGTTATATGTAGTGTGATGTTATGTATGTACAGAGTCGTGTTGAGTGTAGTGTGATGTTATGTATGTACAGAGTCGTGTTGAGTGTAGTGTGATGTTATGTATGTACAGAGTCGTGTTTAGTGTAGTGTGATGTTGTGTATGTACAGAGTCGTGTTGTGTGTAGTGTGATGTTATGCATATACAGAGTCGTGTTGAGTGTAGTGTGATGTTTGTGTATGTACAGAGTCGTGTTGAGTGTAGTGTGATGTTGTGTATTTTCAGAGTCGTGTTGTGTGTAGCGTGTTGTTATGTATGTACAGAGGCGTGTTGTGTGTAGTGTGATGTTATGTATGTACAGAGGCGTGTTGTGTGTAGTGTGATGTTGTGTATGTTCAGAGTCGTGTTGTGTGTAGTGTGTTGTTATGTATGTACAGAGGCGTGTTGTGTGTAGTGTGATGTTATGTATGTAGAGAGGTGTGTTGTGTGTAGTGTGATGTTAGTTATGTATGTACAGAGGCGTGTTGTGTGTAGTGTGATGTTTTGTATGTACAGAGGCGTGTTGTGTGTAGTGTGATGTGATGTATGTACAGAGGCGTGTTGAGTGTAGTGTGATGTTAGTTATGTATGTACAGAGGCGTGTTGTGTGTAGTGTGATGTTATGTATGTACAGAGGCGTGATGTGTGTAGTGTGATGTTAGTTATGTATGTAAAGAGACGTGTTGTGTGTAGTGTGATGTTAGTTATGTATGTACAGAGGCGTGTTGTGTGTAGTGTGATGTTATGTATGTACAGAGGCGTGTTGTGTGTAGTGTGATGTTAGTTATGTATGTTCAGAGGCGTGTTGTGTGTAGTGTGATGTTATGCATGTACAGAAGGGTGTCGTGTGTAGTGTGATGTTATGTATGTACAGAGGCGTGTTGTGTGTAGTGTGATGTTATGTATGTACAGAGGCTTGTTGTGTGTTGTGTGATGTTATGTATGTACAGAGGGGTGTTGAGTGTAGTGTGATGTTAGTTATGTATGTACAGAGGCGTGTTGTGTGTAGTGTGATGTTATGTATATACAGAGGCGTGTTCTGTGTAGTGTGATGTTATGTATGTACAAAGGCGTGTCGTGTGTAGTGTTATGTTATGTATGTATAGAGGTGTATTGTGTGTAGTGTGATGTTGTGTATGTACAGAGGTGTGTTGTGTGTAGTGTGATGTTATCTATGTACAGAGGCGTGTTGTGTGTAATGTGATGTTATGTATGTAAAGAGGCGTGTTGTGTATAATGTGATGTTATGTATGTACAGAGGCGTGTTGTGTGTAGTTTGATGTTATGTATGTACGTACAGAGGCGTGTTGTGTGTAGTGTGATGTTATCTATGTACAGAGGCGTGTTGTGTGTAATGTGATGTTATGTATGTACAGAGGCGTGTTGTGTGTAGTGGGATGGTTTGTATGTACAGAGGTGTGTTGTGTGTAGTGTGATGTTATGTATGTACAGAGGCGTGTTGTGTGTAGTGTGATGTTGTGTATGTACAGAGGCGTGTTGTGTGTAGTTTGATGTTAGTTATGTATGTACAGAGGCGTGTTGAGTGTAGTTTGATGTTATGTATGTACAGAGGCGTGTTGGGTGTAGTGTGATGTTAGTTATGTATGTGCAGAGGTGTGTTGAGTGGATTTAACACTGAAGTATGATTTTTAAAAAGAGAAGCTGGAATATAATCATGATTACCAAATATAACGAATTAATGTTGTTTAATATACAGTTGTAATAATGTATCTTAGAACAAATATAATGGTGTTGCAAGATTCGTCAACTGGCAGCAAAAGAAAACATATTCCTCGTGTAAACTATCTACTTCTTTTATCACAGAAATGTATATTATACGCACGTGTGTTTGGATGTGTGTATTACAGGAATTTAATATTCCTTATTTTTTTTTGAAAAATATATTCTGACAAGGCATCATCTTTCTTTTCATTGTAAGCCCATCGTCTGACATATTGTCTGACAGAATATATATTTAGAATATAGAGGACGTTATGTCGCCAATTGAAAGTGCAGGGTACTCTGATTTTAAGAAACCTTTGAAATACGTGATGTAGGGTTCTCATTTTGAATCATTGTCGACTTGGATTTACGATGAAAAGGAACAACAAAGTGAAAATTCAAAGCGTTATTGCGGTTTTCACAAGACATCTTTTGTAAGCTTCTAACTTTTACAATATCTAACAATTTTACAAATCATCCTAAAAAGAAAAAGTCTTAAAGGATCCATAAATCATTAGGACTTTGTTTCTGAGGAAACTTGGTATTTGTAAATTATAGTACGCAACAAGAAACAAATATATATAGCGCCCATGAATACCTCAGAGAAGCCTCTTGCTACTTTGCTATTCGATGGCTTTATACAGACATTCTAAACACATTCCAGTTTTCAATACCTTTCTATTTAAACATGCAACATTTTTTTAACCTTAGAGAAAAAAAACCGTTCTATTTAAAACGACGATTTTCTGAATGATAACCTTAGATTATGTTTTGGCGCATACGATTTTATTGGTGCATGCAGTTTTATTTTTATCCGCTGCTTTATAGAATCATGACAAAAATATTGGGTGTACATAATACGAGAATAATTGAGGTTTTATGCACTTCTCGAGTGACTGATATTACATTTGTAATACATGTACGCATTTAAAAATATTGTAATTCTAGTTGAATTAATATTGGTAATAAATGGCTATTTACAACCCAGTTTGGACTACTGTTACAATATTTGGGCAAAAATAAATTCCAGAGTGGAATAGACTCAGAAAGAACATATTATCAGTAAGACAGTGTAATATGATATATAATACTCTGTATTTTATTTTCACTCTGCACATTTACGCCATTGCACATCATAAAGCTTTACACAAGTTCGCATGCACTTCAATACCATGTCACTGCATAAATAGGTCAGGGTAATGCTGTCAAATTCAAAAGATTCCCGGTGTTAGAGGGAAGGGGGTAAATGACGGTTCTTCCAGCAATAAATATTCCAATGCATGCATGCTCTCGGTAAAAAGGATTTGTTGACTGCACTGAAAACAATATAAAGAAATGATTTACCTACAGCAGGTGATGTTTCTGTATGAGTAAACATGAGGAATAAAACAAAATACAAACAAATACAACAATCATTAGGTTTTAAGAAGATCTTCAGGAGACACCCCCCCCCCCCCCCCCCCCACCTTTCACAGAGCGTTTTGTCCTGGACTCAGGCTGTTTTCCCCCTTTGGTGGGTTCTATAAATTCAAAATCTTTCATTTTAAACATTTGATAACAAAACTTAACTGAGGTAAAAGGTGCAAATTACGAATCTAAAGTTTTACCCACCTTCAAGTCAATGTGACTGGTTGCAGGCACTCGTGAATTGTGCCTCTGTTGCAATAGTAATTCGTATTGGTGGGGGGGGGGATTAATTTTTCATGTAATAGAACGCGTTTACATGCATGTAGTGTAGTACTCAACGCCATAAAACTTCGTATTGCCCTCATTCATAAACTTTGTATTATCATTATCATTAAACATGATTCACTTATTGCCCTCATAAAACGTTGTATTGTCCCCATAAAAACGTTGTATTGGCATAATAAAACAAAAATTGCCCTCATAGAATATCAAATAGGCACCATAGAATCTAGTATTGTCCTAAAATGGTAGCAATGTGGAGTATCATTAAACGACATTTCATTTTATATTGACAGTATTCGAGAAATGTTTCCCCCTCGAAGAATATAAATTTCAGAAATAAAGAGCGCGTTTTTAAATATTTATTTTTAAAAATATTTAAAATATTTAATTTAATGTTGTCGGATTAAATCAACTGCTTTGAAAATTACACTTACATACATCTTGTCCGTGCATCGTCATTTTAAAAGTGTATCGTCATATTTATTTGTGTATCGCCATGTTTACATGTATATCGTCATTTGTACATGTGCACCGTCATGTTTATTTGTGTATCGTCATGTTTACATGTGCACCGTCATGTTTATTTGTGTATCGTCATGTTTACATGTGCACCGTCATGTTTACATGTGTATTGATGTCTGAAAACATAAGATTGATTTACATTGAATGGCACATGTTCTTAATCATTTATAAATTTCTTTTGTAATTTGATTAATTTTTATGATGTTGAAATAGAATTATCTGTTATGGGCTTAATTGTTGTATCAGGAAAGCACAAAGTGCAAGCGATATATGTATACATTTATAAATCCGTATAATGCAGAATAATGACCACGGCATTCCTTCGATCTTTGCAATAACCGAGGAAGGATTCCCAATTGATAATCGGTGTCTACCAAATTTGACTTATGAAAACCTATACCAAGGAACACAACAACGAAAAGGGAAAACTACGGGATTTAATGATGATCATGTGGGAATTGTTATGAGTCAGAATTGACCTTAAAATAAACTCAGTTTTGAAGTCAATCATAAAGACATTCACAAATTTAACAATTTATTTACAATTATTTACAGAAAAATATATAAATAAAATGCTTACAATAGATATTACCCACGTTCACAAAATCAGTGTTCGGTGTTAATTTATTGTCAAAAACCGACTGTTAAATCCAATCAGTCAAAATCCCACAAAATAAGTTCATAATGCTACAAAAAAAATACAATGAATTTATACTTAAATGAAGTTTCGAGATCTTTCGCTTTTACGACTCAAATAAACAGTGACATCGTCTTACAAATAATAGAACGTCTCCAATCCTGTCTAGACCACAGGTGTCCATCACGTACAATTGTATTACATAACAGGAATTCTATGTACAGACCTCAGCAGTAGACGGCTTAGAAGTCTTTGTTGTGGATCAGAATTAGAATCCGACCGTGCTGCTATACATGTAAATGCAATGAAAGTTGAAAGAGTTGTTGACAGTTCATATTACTATTGTCAAATAATATTACTTGCATGTAGCTCACGTCAGTCACGAAGAAAGTGCTGTTGCAGATATGCGTTTGATGCGGTAACATTTTCATCGATGAATGAAAGGTGAAGATAGTGAACAGTTATCAATCTCATAACTCCTACAAGCAATACAAAATAAATAGTTGGGCAAACACGGATCCCTGGACACACCAGAGGTGGGATCAAGTGCCGAGGAGGAGTAAGCATCCCCTGCCGAGAACGATGAAGACACTGACAGATATATGTCTATTGAGGAAGAGTGAAGGGACACATTTGTTTAGAATTCGGCCATTTATTCTGTGAATTTTAAATTATTTTTAAAGCATTCATTATTTTACCACTGGTCGTAGGACAGGGCGTTGGGTTCGTTGACTCCGAGGTCAAGGGTTCGAGCCCAACCCATGCCTTGGCCTCATCGAGCGTGAGACGTAAAATATATTGTGAAAACTTCTACATCACACGTCCAGGAAATGGAAGTGAAAGTCGCGAGCCGTTGAGACCTCGTGTCTAGTGTCGTTGAAGATGTCGACCAGTACGATATTAAGAACCCTCACTGTGAGGGCCCTGAGCGGCGGTCATTGGTTTAAATTTAAATCAAAACGGTTAAAAATACCTCTTGTTTTGAGTGAGCAATTCTCAAATGGAACATTAAAATTCGATGTATCAGTGTAGTTGTATTAGGGATGCCCCCTCTGACATTCAACTTTTAAATGTTTGAAAGTGCAAGGATAGGGTGGGGTGCTTATGAAACAAAAATAGAATGTCATATCTTTCATCAATTGTGAAGAAGATTGATCACTATGTTTGCACTGACTAGTGTGTTGGTAAGTCCAAGGGCGATAAATCTGGTGAACGTATATCGATAGAACGTGAACTTGCTCTGAAAGTTAACATTAACTAGAATTCTGCTTAATCTTCAGTCATCGTTATAAGATTACACACCAGAATTATATCTGACATCATCTAATAGAAGATCAGGCAGTAAAAATATCAAGTCTGATAATATCAACTTTAGTGGAAAAGATGTCAATCAGCATGAACCCCAAAATTCATCTGCATCGATATATGAGATATACATCTACCAAACATTCAACTCATCATCCACAACACAGCTAAGGAAGTCCGGAAAGCAATGAACAATTAGTATTTTTCAGGTCATGTAATAGTCCACTGCAAGCGCTATACCAAGTTCATCGCCTTTCGGGCAAAAGGGTTTTTAAGATATTGAACAAATTAAGCTCATTTTCTTACTAGGTTGTCACCAATAACCTTGTGAACTCACATGATGATTATTAAGCATGAATATGGTAAGCTTTGCAGGAGTATTAGCCTTCATTTTGCCACATTGAATTCATTGAAACTTGTTCTACATTATATATTTCAGTAATAACACTAGTATTGAATTATTTCAAACATTTTTAACCTCAAAGCAACCATATGAATATGTAATTTTGGTGATTAAATAATCATTGTCTTGTAAGACAATAAGTCTTCCTTATGCATGTCTTTACACTAAAAGTAGTTATTTAACGCGGTATATTAGGTTTCTCTTGTTTTTGTTCAAAATAAATGTTTTTATTACATGTAGTCATTAATATACATTCCTATGCCATTGAGAGATTTTAAGAAAAATGGTTGCCATCACTTTCACAGCTAATGCCTCTAGAGAGGTAATTTGGTGAAAAAATACCAATCGACTTGAAATTCGATCTTGATCTGTAAGTCATTACGCAATATAATGACAAGATAATAATGTAATAAGTCTACAAGCACAAAAACAAAAAAAATCCGAAGAAGTAACGAATGACAGAGCTAGGGCTGGACAAGCCTCAAACCTTTCATGGCGGGGGTACATAACAAATAAGCACTGCTCTAGTTGTGTGTGCATGCAAATGATCACTGCATACATTATAATCAGGATAATGTTTAACAAATTACCAACACAGTTCAGGTGGCCAATGGAAATTTACAAAAATATGCAATTGTAAAAAGACATCATTTATAACGATGGATGGAACATTTTGGAACTTTACTGACATTGGATCAAAATATAATGCACTAAAAATACATATTCAGGACGAATATATTTTATTGATCACCCAAGTCCCACCCTGGATCCCGAAAACGAATTCTACATTGCTCATGCAAACGGTTTGCCTTTTGGATTTCCACGAGTAAAGAAGACATTCCTTTAAAAAGGTCGTATTTTCAACATATCAGCAACTAAGCGCCATCCTGGGACTTGAGTCCTGAAACCATTCGTCAAAAATTCCAAGTTGTTTATCATGGTCATACAAAGCGTTAGTCTGTTTGATGTCCAGCAGTAAAGAAGATTCCCCATGTATTCTTACATAATAGACATAAAGATCAATCTAGCCCCATCCTGGTACAGCTGTGCCTGAATCCACAGTGTTGGGAGAGGGCGCAATGATCATTTTAATCAGGATAACATTTCGTTTTCTTGATGTCCATAAGAAGAGAAGTGTTTATAAGATATAAAGCATGCTTGATATATGACCAACTTACCTTCACCCTGTGACATGAACCATGAACGCAGGGGTCAATGATTTTAACAGTTTGTGGTACTCAAGAAGCCCACATGCCTTATCGGTCACCTAAGTATTAGTTGAAAGCATGACAATGCCCACAAGGGCTATGAAATCAAGAACGATGTTCTCATCAGCGTATCTAAGCTAAATTCTACTACTGATCAACAATATAAAACAGGACGTTTTCTTAAAACTTAAATGACCCCGAAAGTGCCAATACTGAGACAGGCTTTACATAATATAATATATGTAGCATAAACACGATATGACTAATTTGAACTCGTCCAAGAGTGAAAACTACGGGGTTGCGAAACTCGCAATTTTGGTACATTCTTTTCTGCTTTTCCTAAATTTATATTGAATTTTTCATACCGTATCAGTAAATTTAAAGAGGTCTTTATAAAGACAATAAGCACTGTGGTAATTTTGGCTCCACCCTGGAACCAAAGCCCTTACCCCCAAGATCATGAAATTTGCAATTTTGGTTAAGGACTGTCTACGCAATCTAAATATATATTTAGTTTCAATTAAATATCAATAGCATTGAAGAAGATACTATCTAAATATTTTATAATATATACCAAAGTTGGCAACGTCCTAGAGTCACAAACTAGAGGTCGGGGATCATGAAATTTAGAATTTTGGTAGAGACCTCCGTGACAATAACGAACAGTAATCAATCTCTTAACTTCTACAAGAAATACAAAATAAAGAGTTGGGCAAACACGGACCCCTGGACATACCAGAGGTGCCTAGGAGGAGTATGTATTTAGTATTTCTTACAGATGTGCAGTTGCAGAGAAGAATATTGATAAGTTTTTACCCAACCCCTAAAGCCCTGAGGGTGCAGAAGCCCTAAATTTACAACTTTTGTTACCCGTGTCCCTTCAAAAATATCTTGTGTTGTAAAAATGGAATGACAGTGATCAGGAAGAAGTACAAAAAGTACAAAATGTTCAATTGTTACGTGTAACACATCAAGCCATTGATCATTTTGGCCCCACCATGATACATGTATCAAAAGACCCTTACCCTTGGAATCATGAAATTTACAATTATGGTAAAATGATACCCGTCCTTTCTAAATATCAATTTAGTTTCAATTTAGCATCAATAGCACTAAAGAAGAAAGGTGTTATTTAAATATTTTACACATGATGACTATACACCAAGTTTGGTCCAGCCCTTGAGTCAGATCCTCAACCCCGGGGAACATAGATTTTACGATTTTGGTAGATACCTTCCTGCTCTACATTACTATGCATTAAGTTTTTCTTACAGATGTGCGGTTGTAGAGAAGACACTTTTTGATAATTTGTCAATTCTGACAGTTTTTTGCCTTATATATAAGGCCCCGGGGGTGCAGAGGTCTTGGAATGTACAATTTATGCCCTCTTGTCCCCCAAATGCTCCATACCATTTTAAAATAATTGGAATGGTAGTTATGAAGAGTTAAAATGTTCAATTGTTGAAGCATGACTGTCTGACCAATTGCAAGGGGTCACCAGAGTTTACCTATAAATGCATTGCTTACTGTAACCATGCCACTAGTTTGACTGCTTGAAGTCCAGGAGTAAAGAAGAGTTTTGAAGATTGCATTATTTACTTTTTATGGTTTTATGGCCACAGCTCTCAAGCCTAGGGGGGGGGGGGGGGGGGGGGGGGGGTAGATACCATGGAATTCACAACTTTTGTTCCCCTTAATCTTAGATGTTAAATACCAAAATTGGTTGAAATTTGTTCAGCCATTCCAGAGACAAAAACCCGGAAATGTTCAAATGTTTCCGACTGGCGAACGACAACTGAAGAAAATAGCAATACCCGAGTCAGGTGACCTAAACATATAGTATGTTACAGGTCTAATTTCATGTAGGGGAGCTGTGTGTTGTTTTTAGAATTGCTCTCTGAGATTGACAATGAGAGCTACTATACATATAATGACACATTTATCACGTGATTTTCAGTACTTTCTCGCAGACCGGAGTACCTTTTTAGAAGAGAGTTATTTTCTAATTTGAAATGATCCTCCATCGTGTTACTAAAATTGCGTTGAAAATTGCGATTCCCGTAGACAAATGTTCACTTATATTGAGACGTCTCCAGCTGTAGGTGTAGTACCACACATTCAGAGCAAAGACAATGAAAATTGTGTAATCCTAACACAGTTATCCCTTTTCTTGTGCAGATTTGAATTGAAAATATGGAGGGATGGTGGTTATTGAAAATGGTGTTCCCCATCACTTTAATTTACAAACAGGGGTCATGAAATTTGTCAGTATCTCCGACTATCCGAGAGCCAACCCACTTCATAAGCGATGTTTGCTTGCTAGTTTGTTGTTGTTTGATGTCTTCTTCGAGAATTTGTTTAAAGTCATTTAGAGACGTGACTTCATGCAGATGACATTACCTGTATTCTGACTGATGTAGAGTGCCTAAAGCCTTAGCGGTGAAATTCTTAATCGTGTTCACTCCTTCTGATGACGTCTAGATATCAATGTAAACTTTCAAACAAATACACAAACAAACCAACACATCATTTAACAACCCATTGATGACGCATCAACATTGTAATTCGGTGTAATTTCTATATTTATCATAAGTTGGTATGTAACTCTTGGTCGTGTTTATGTTTAGATCTAGCCAGGCAAAAAATATTGTTAAGCATTAACTGTTCTAACAGAAAAACACCGTTATATTCTGAATGAATTAAATAGTAAAGTAGATCAGAAAAATGCTTGTTTTTTGTTTTGAAATATTAATCATAGACCAAAAAGGTCTTTATTCATATTTACATTGTAGTGTGTATATGGGGCACATGTACTCAATCTTTATAATATTCCTACAATTTGTGCTATTGAATTATTTTTTAATATTTATTTTCATTCAGTAGTGGTTTTATATACCGTGTCGTATATATTTTGCGTTTTATCACAAAGAAGACTTCAAGGAAAGAAAATAGTTTCTTGTACAATTGTGAAATTGGATATTTACATTCATTATATTCCCGAGTGTCTTAACAGCTTAGTGTTTAACACGCTAGCTTCTTACAGCAGTGACCCGAGTTCAATCCCAATGATTGACAGTGTTTGTATGTAATAGGGTATGGTGGTCAGCCACTCGGACACGTGGATTTCCTCCCGGTACTCCAGTTTCCTCCCAGAAAATAACCCCCCCCCACATATACATTGCTGTTATGTACGGCTTTACAAATAAGAGTTATTATTATATCTATATCATCAAATGTATTGACGTATAATACATATGTAGCTTGCATTTTCGAAGCGGGGTGGGTCACCCCAGGAATCTTGTTTGAAGAGGTCCAACCTGTACGTTGAAGAAACATTTAGTATGATATATAATATTATTACAAATGAAACTATGCACATTGTAAAGTACATTGTAGTTCACTAATCTCAATGGGAACCGTCCCTCCACCGTGTGTCCGCGACTGACTAGTATATTTTTCTGTGTGTTGTTCTTCTTGCATATTTTTGTCGACCAGCAAAGTACACAGTTCTGTAAAGTGTTCAGTGAAATAAAATTGAAGTCAGATTTTCAAAAATTTATTAGTTTGTCCGTTATACTACATATTTTAAGAATTTACCAAACGTATAAAAGTAAAAAGTGCTAAGGTAAACTACATACTGGTTTATATGGATAAGAGATACGTTTGAGAGCACATTATTCTTGATCTCATCTTAGAGTTGTCGTTCCTTATTTACATTTGATTTATCATTTCAGAGAGCTGAATTTAGTTCAACTTCCTAAGTTATCAGACACAACGCGCATTGATACACTGCAGAGGACTATTGAGTGAATGTATCACATCTTCGCATTCTATTGATACATAACAGACATAATAGAAAACGTCCGCTAAAACATGTAATCCTATATTCAAAATTCTTTTCCACTGCAGAAACATTTGTTTCATTCACAGCAACAATGAGACATGGATATTTATTTTCAATTTTATGTGTATCTATATAAAAAATAAACTTAAGCTTTATATCATTCAAACGTTCATTATTATTTTAACTTGTATGCTAAGCACTATGTGGACGAGTTCATTGATGTTTAGAGGGGTTGAAGGTTGCAGGTACTACATAACATCCCCGATACTGAATATAGTAACTAACTGAATATATACATTTATTAAACCAATGTTATCTGCGCAAAAGTGAAAATAAATCAATATGCAATACATCGTAACAAAAATCATAACGGACTTTCTTTGATTTTTATTTTTTGAAAAAAATTGACTCCCAAGAGTACTTGCTGTACTTTGATTAATAAGAGTCGTGCAACGTTTTTGGCTTCACACTTTTATCGCTTCTAATTTCAATTCTATCATTTCAGATCTGAAAAGATTGTCATATAGTAGTCTGGTTGAATGTTTAAAAACCTTCAAATAAACTGACACAGTATATTTTCATTGAAAAATTAAAATAAATTGCATAACTTAATTTCGTGGTATTTTCAAAGGAACGATAACTCCCATAGAGACAGAATAAAATCACTCTCACTGGGCAACCAAAGGAAGATTGCCCTTGTGTAGACAGAAATAGGCTAAATATGTCCATATTTTCAGATAAAATCAGGAACACCGAACAGATAATTTCCCCGGGCGGACCTCTCGTTTGAAACAAAGTACTCGATCCACAGCATCTCGAACACCTCCCGGCTGATGTTCTTACCCTGAAAAGAAAAATAACAGAATACAGGTCTTCATTGCAATACCCGATATCATATTCCCACAAGAAATATTATTTTTCAGCAATTTGAAAGGTATGTTGATGTCTGAGCTTTCTTTTAATTTCATGTTTTAAAAAGGAGGTAGCTTATTGAACCATTAATATATATATATTTTTAGTGTTGAGTTTTCACATACAGTGTATATGCGTAGTCTAAACAAAAATATATGATTTAAAAATACGAAATTAATTCTTTGTGATTTGAATTATAAAACATCTAACTCTAAGATAAAATCCTAATAATGGAATATTTTCGTAGATCCATCATTATATTTACATTGTTTATAAGCCTTTGATATCTTTACCAATTGTAATGAGAGACATTTCTTCATGAATGCGTTGCAATTGTAATTAATGTGCAAACGAACACAGATACATATAGTTCGTCTATTTTTCACGGCCGAGAATTCCAACAGAAAGAAAAGTAGAATGTAAACATACGAAATTTAATACCCGTGAATTGTATACCGGCGTGAAGCGATACTCTCATGCATTCTTCAAAATGAAATTTATACGAAATAAAAACCAGAATTGACTTTACATTTATTGATAGATTAATAATTGACAGACTGTAAGAAGATATTCAATAGTTTTGCTAATGCATAGGAAAACGTTTAACAACAATGAAGTGGGCCGTCAAAAGTAAACATTGTCAATAAAATATCTTGTTCGGTGCAAATTCACTGTATAGCCGGCACCGGCAGCGTTAGTCTGGTCATTAGGCTGCTCGCTTCGAAACCGGGGGAGGGGGAATTCAATTATCGATCCCATTGCTTCGTCAAACCTAAGACATTTAACAAAAGTATATCTATATTGACTGTTGCTTTGCCAAGCGCCGGGGATTAGGGATTGTTTGCATACAGCCCTAAAGATTGGCGCTGGCACGATAAGGAACATACGCAGTTACGGCCTTTATAGCTCCAAGTGTGATACTTTATCGACGTCACTAGTCAGGTATTTGATACTTTATCGACGTCACTAGTCAGGTATTTGATACTTTATCGACGTCACTAGTCAGGTATTTGATACTTTATCGACGTCACTAGTCAGGTATTTGATACTTTATCGACGTCACTAGTCAGGTATTTGATACTTTATCGACGTCACTAGTCAGGTATTTGATACTTTATCGACGTCACTAGTCAGGTATTTGATACTTTATCGACGTCACTAGTCAAGTATTTGATACTTTATCGACGTCACTAGTCAGGTATTTGATACTTTATCGACGTCACTAGTCAGGTATTTTCTTGCTTTTCAAAACAAAAATGACGCTAGAGCGAGTCGACTTTTGTATGAAGTTTGATTTGAAAAGCAGATGAATTTACAGGTCTTCGAAAACAATAGCGGACCATAAAAATCAATCAAACGCAATGTTGTATGTATAATTTTTGGTACGATTTCGATTGACAATTAACTAATACGATAGGCTTCCTTTCCCTGTAAAGAATAATTACTAAGTCCTTACGTCTGATATCGTCTGAAATGCTTTCTGACATTCTTCTACTGGCAATCCATAAGACTGGTTCCAAACCGTTGTGTATTCCTCAATATCAATTTCATTATCACCTTTAATTAGAAAAATGATTTAGAAGTTATACAAGTCAGATATTTCATATAAAATGCTAAATTGTGAAATGCTAAGGCAGGGATACTTTAGTTTTCATATGCTACAGTGCATGCTATATATGTTTATACAAGTAATTTACTCCGATTTGTCGATGTATCTATCTATCTATCTATCTATCTATCTATCTATCTATCTTTCTTTCTTTCTTTCTTTCTTATAGGATCAAACATTCACAAACTGAATGAAAGTGCGAAGCACTTTTATGTTAAGTCTGAGAGTAAAATGTCCAGAGTTTACACATCGATAGATTCTTTAAAAAAGTTTGATTCTTATGATATCAAATTCCTTTACTGTGTTAACAATTTCAAAAACTTTAATAATTTCCCCGCACTACATCATTTGTTTTTAAGTGCGTATGAATACATCGCGTGTTCGGATTTGTGATGTGTAAATCCTGGTTTAGCTTTATTGTTGTCCAATCAAAACAAATGTAATAAACAACATTGGAATTAGATAAATAATGTTTGTAAAAATTCGATCCCTGGCTGTAACCTCGCCCAACCCACAAAGGCCTTAAATTGAATAAATTTGACCCTTCATCACCCCCCCCCCCCCTTGTGGTCATGATTTGAAGAAACTTATATCTGCACCAACTGATGTTTCCATATTCATATGACTAACCTGCTGTTTTAAAAAAAAATATTTTGAATTCTACATAGTCATAAATATGGACGTCTTACTGTGGGGTGGGTCCGATCTCATCCTCTGGAGCTAAATATGACTTGCACAATTTAGAATCTACAATACAGTCCGTCAAGAAAGTTTCACATAAGTTTCACCTGTTGTAGCCCAGTAGTCCTTGAGAGGAAGACTGTTAAAATACTCAATCATATTGGTTTATCTTTCTTTGATTATCTCCCCTTGGAAGGGGACATGACCATTCATTAGAACAATCTTGAAATCCTGTTACACAAGAATGCTCTGTACAGAGTTTGGTTGATACTGTCCCATTCGTTTTATAGAAGACATCGAAAATGTGAAAAGTTTACGGACGGACAGAACTGCAGGCCACGAGTGATCTGAAAAAACTCACCTGAGTTTATACGTGTAGCTCAGGTGAGCTAATACACATAAATATTTTCATCTATAGCTACATGTATACGTCAAAAGAAAATCCAAAGTAGGTACCAGATTTATCATTGACTTCGAACATAAACTGCATAAATCGTTGCTGCCATTCCGGAAAAGGTTTTCCGTTTTTGACCGATTGTAAACAATCACTCCACATCTGAGTCCACTCCTCCTTCGACACCTTGTCATCCTTTAAAAATGCATGTAATTATAAATAATGGTGTAAATAATGATGATGGTAAATATTAATCCGATATGTTAAACCGATCCTCTGAACGATTTAACAACTTTAGATTACTTAAGACAACAAATTATGCATTCAATAAACATTAGAAATATTTGTCCCTCTTACATGACACATAAAGTCACTCAGAACTCTCGAATTTACAAACATTCACTCCGTGACAGAATTAAGCTGATCGCTCCTATACA
Organism: Ostrea edulis; assembly: GCF_947568905.1. Classification (NCBI taxonomy): domain Eukaryota; kingdom Metazoa; phylum Mollusca; class Bivalvia; order Ostreida; family Ostreidae; genus Ostrea; species Ostrea edulis. Next base: position 43,651,112 of record NC_079171.1, on the reverse strand, counting down.
TGCCCATCACTTCACACCACACCCCACCCCACCCCAATCACTGCAATGTTTTGGATGGTAAATCTAAATATATCTACCAGTAAATACATGCTAAATTGATGGATGTAAATATTGAAAATGTAAATATCAACTGAGAAATAAGCTCAACAAGATGATGTTACACAACAAATATACTAATATATACGACAGTGTAAGTATACTTATTTAAATGACTCACTTTAGAAATAATGTACTTATTTTTCCTGCTGTACCATCATACACTCATAAACCACAACGGCGTTTTTTATCCTTGTTTTATGGTTTGTGTTTGTTATTTGCCTTATTGAATAGACCACACAAAATGACATATTCTGCGAGGCAAAGTTAAATATATATATATTTTTTAAAACCCAACATCGGACCTGTCTTTAACGACGGTTGTCTACAAGATGTAATTTGTGAGTAAACACATGTATGAGGGATGTATGGACATTTCTGTGACCTATATGACTGACCTCACGGAGTTTGGGGTTGCTTGTGTGATACCAGGTATATATAGGGACTTTTGCGGGGGTATTTGATATATCCGGGATCTTGAATGACCTCATATTACAGTGTACTAACCTCACGTAACAATATTCCATTAAACTAACGTATCGGATGTGCATAATGTACGTATTACTGAACTATTGCAGGCTCTCTGTTAGCCTGCAGCCACGTCAACTTTTCATTTCTTGTAATCACTTTTTCTTTGATTGTTTGTGTGCCTGTATATCCGTCTCCGAAAACACAAGTACAGTTCCTTTCTCTCTTTCACTTTTTACCTATACGCGTGGTTGCCTGTCTGTCGGTCTCTTAGGACGTCACTCTATTTTCCTATTCAGTAGGTATGTCTGTGTGTGTGGTTTCCCGTCTATCTGTCCCCTAAAATATTATTTCTCAAATTCACTTGATACCCCCCCCCCCTCTCTGTGTATGTATGTATGTGTGACCGCATGTCTATCGGTCTCCAAAAATATCATTTCAGTTCTAGAATTCACTTATTATATGTATCTGTCTGTGTGTTTATATGTCGATCTCCTGAAACAATATTTCCTTTCTCTAATTTAATCCTTATTTGTTTGTTTTTTAGTCTCTTGAGGAATTAATATCCTTTCTTGTGTTCACTGTTTGTCTGTTCGTCGGACCATCTGCTCGTTTGTATGACTGCTGCCATGTCCTCAATTCCTTTTTGTCTTATTCATATTTTGTCTGTCTGTTTGTTACATTCTATCATCGTCATTTCCTTGAATGGTATTCACTTTGTGTGTCCATTTACTTCTCTGCTTGGTGTCTACTGTTCAAACTACCCTGATTCCTTTGTTCTTACTTTGTCCGTTTTACTGTCTGTCTGTCTATCTGTCTGTGAAGCAGCCCCTCCCTTTTTGATCTACTCACTTGGTTTTACTGTCTGTCTGTCTATCTGTCTGTGAAGCAGCCCCTCCCTTTTTGATCTACTCACTTGGTTTTACTGTCTGTCTGTCTATCTGTCTGTGAAGCACCCCTCCCTTTTTGATCTACTCACTTGGTTTTACTGTCTGTCTGTCTATCTGTCTGTGAAGCACCCCTCCCTTTTTGATCTACTCACCTGGTTTTCGTCAGCGTACTTCTTCAGGTCGTCCCAGATGAGGAGTAGCGTCTCTTTACCTTTGTTGTATTGTTCTCCATCTTTAGGCCAACCGAGGCTGTTACAGAAGGTCTGTAAAATCAAAGTGTTACCCTCAGGACAGATACTACATCATACGTTATAATTATTATAATGGTCAACTTTCTCTCGGAACACAACTGGAAAAGTTAATCAGTAAAATATTCCTTGCCATTTTAAATAACATCGTTTAGTCGCTTAATTCACTGGGTCAACACGCGGAGTTGGGTCATGGGTTCAAGTTTAGTCGCTTAATTCACTGGGTCAACACGCAGGGTTCAATCATGGGTTCAAGTTTTGTCGTTTAATTCATAGGGTCAACACGCGGGTTTCAATCATGGGTTCAAGTTTTGTCGCTTAATTCACAGGGTCAACACGCGGAGTTGGGTCATGGGTTCAAGTTTAGTCGCTTAATTCACTGGGTCAACATGCATGGTTCAATCATGGGTTCAAGTTTTGTCGCTTAATTCATAGGGTCAACACGCGGGTTTCAATCATGGGTTCAAGTTTTGTCGCTTAATTCACAGGGTCAACACGCGGGGTTCAATCATGGGTTCAAGAACAGTAGAAGTTGTAATAATTCTCCAGACGACTTTCCATTAACACTGCATCTCTTCACCAAACAAGATAATTTCATAAAATTTCGACATATTAGTGTACACTCGACTGATGCACTCTCCACCCACATTATTTTCCTCCGGTGTGTTATTTAAGATTTGAAAACACATGATGGCATGACTTGCGCCGCTTTAGGCTGGCATACTTCATGAACCGCGTTAGAAGAGTATGCCGGGGTGAAGGGCTGTAGATCATACCCTCAGTGAAGGGCTGTAGATCATAACCTCATGTATTTTCAAAAATGTAGTTTATTTCTTATATTTCCATCCTGCCTATTTTTATGTCGGAAATCCCAGTCGTTAAAATAAACGTGTCATATTTATCAAGATTCATACGCGCATTATTCACAGGTTCATGGGGAAATGTTTATCATTGTAGTTTGTCAAGATGAAAAGTGAAGATAAAGAACATTGATCAATCTCATAACTCCTATAAGCAATACAAAACAGAGAGTTAGGCAAACACGGACCCCTGGATATACCAGAGGTGGGATCAGGTGTCTAATGAAATCTTGGTTGGATTTATATTACGTAACGTCCCTCTTGGGAATTTTCACTGATATGCAGATGTTCAAAAACAAAAACATTGGAAATGTAAATACCCATCCTTAATACCCTACATTTTGTTCTGTAAAATTGAAAAGTTAAGATCTTCTTCAGACACTGTAATTATGGTAGCTACACAGTCTAAGCTTCAACAAAAGTTTTATAGAACTTGACAATCGGTGAAATGTGTCTGTATGAAGCAATACAACCCTTCCCTACGGCTGAAATATACTCAATATATAACTGTTTGATATCCTCTACCTACACACACACGCGGAGTAATACACGGGCATTTCACGCGATATTCAATTTCCCTGCACACTATGGGGGAGTAAACAATCGTGTTGGCCAAGAATGAGAGGTCCCAGGTTCGATTCTAAATCATTAGACGTTTAACATAAGTACTGACTGTTCCTACGGCAATCTATAAGCAACCGGGCATTAAAAATATTGCTTTCGGGTATGAACTTTAAAATGTAGGTCTTGTGTCACAGTAGGTATTGAGATGATAAAGATGACTACCGCCTTGAACACCAAACATAGATACCGGTCGCGGTAGCTTAGTGGTAGAGCGTTCTCTTGGAAACTGGAAGGTCGCGATTTCGAGCCCCGCTCGTGTTATGGCCGCTTCAAACCTAATACGTAGACATAAACTACTTGTAGTGATTGCTCCTTCACCAAACAGGGTTTTCGGATATGACTTTAAAAGGGTTTTTTGTCGCGGCAGACGTTGACACACTAAATTACCTCACTGATACTGACATACTAAATAACCTCAGTTATTTTGTGGTAATTCACCTACAGCTGGTGACGTCTCAATATGAGTGAACCATTATTAACAGAACGTAAAACAAAAGAAACATAGATCAAAAACACATAGCACTTCACCTACAGTTGACGATGTGTCTGTTTGAGTAGAAAAGTCTTGTCACAAACTAACACTACATACGTCACAAAATAAACATTAAAATGCTTAATTATGTGCAGTTTGTAGCTGACGCTGTATTTGATGTAATTATGAATTAAGGTTTCCTCTATATGTATGTATGAGAAGGGAAAACAGAGAATGTTATATTGTAGCGCAACCATAGAATGATGTAGTGCAACCATAGAATGATATAGCGCAACCATAGAATGATATACCGCAACCATAGAATAATGTAGCGCAACCATAGAATAATATAGCAGCCATAGAATAATGTAGCGCAACCATAGAATATTGTAGCGCGCTTGCTTCACAGCCAAAGCGGTTAAAATGTGAATCTCGCTAAAATAAGTACACATAAATCAAACTTTAAACGCTAAAGATAACTGATGGTATAGTAAACCTGCTTATAACGAAGTGCTGCGGACGAACAGATTTGATTCATTATAATCGACATTCGTTGTATTCAATAAAATCATGACATGTTTTAAAACCACAGGGAATAAAAATACAACTTCGCTCTAAATGTGAATCCATTATAGATGTGTTCATTGAAACCGTGTTGTAATGTACCACCCCCCCCCCCCCCTTCCCCTCACAACAGCAAACCCCAAAACCTGCAAGGATGTTTCTCCTCCTTTAAACTTAAGAATGTTTTTTTTAATTATGAGAGATTGTAGTTCATGTTTTTTCCTTTATGCAACAGAAATTAATGAGAAAAGTAACCTTCCCCATAAAACTATGCTCCTATTACTTTTATGCCCAGCAGAGCTAATGAGCAGAACGGTGATATTCCGAGTCTATCGATCTGCCCATAAACCTATTTTATCAAAAACGTTCGGAAAGCTTAATGAGTTCTTGTTTCTTTAGAACATAAAGATTTAAATGTCTGTAATTAAAGAATATCCTTTAGTCATTTATTTCATGCCCATAAAATTTATATGTTAACTCAGGAGAAATTTTGTAATGGGAAAGTTGAAAAGAGTGCACAAAGCAATGCTTGTGTGACAAAGAAAACAGTTACTAGGTCTCTATGTCTAGTTATTCAACATTCTATTTTGTTAAAGTGATGATTTTGAAAGTAAAGAGATATGGGTGTGTCCAGGGTTCCGTGTATGTCCAATTATCTACTTTGTATTGCCTGTAGCAGTTATGAGATTGATCAATGTTGGTTATCTTCACCTTTCTAAAACATGATTATTTCTTAGGAATTATTAGATAAATCCCCCCTTTTTATTTTTACGCCATCGTCACGGGTGTGTGAATCGTATTTTTTATCTCTCTCTTTTAATACCAGTTGTAGCTGTCTCTGCGATTTTAAAACGGGTGGGACTGTTTGCAAGTGTAAAGGGGCGAGAATAATACGGCGCGAAAACTAACCAATAAATATACCGTATGCATGCATGATACATTTAACATACAGGCACTTTCCACAACCATTTAGACACAACGATGTCTCTTTGTCACCATAGACGTGGGGATATATTGGATCGCATTATGTCCGGGAGGTTGTGGGTTCGACCCCTATTCGAACCTTGGCCGAGCTTAACTTTAAGACGTAAAACAATAGTAATGACGGTTTCCTTCGTCAAACGCTCGACAATTAAAATGCCTAGTCCCGGTATTCTAGGTGAAACCTTTGAAATAGAGAACACCATGTCACGACAGGCATGATAACGAACGTCGTTGACTTTTACAGTCAGGATTTGAGGCATAACACTAGTGCTGACTTTTCAATATGAGTGAGCAACTCCCAAAGGAACAAACCTATCTACTGAGTTCAAATACAATGTATATGTCAATCAGATTTTCTTTATTGTAATAGCTACACAAAATCGTGCACAAATAGTATGTGAAACTGAGTAATAATTCATAGGGGATACGCATTAGAGGTCTCCTGAAAACATTTTAAGTACAACCCATCAATTTCACAGGTCTTTGTCGTTCGATTTGCCTTTCCATTTATTCCCTCCGTTTCTCTATGTACATGTATAGATGCTATCTATCCAAATGTATATAAGCCAACGAAGCTTAAAATTGACATGCGCACTAACAGGATTAAACCATTACTAAATTAGCCGAGTAGATCTAGTATCTGATGAAACTCCCGACAACTCAAAGACACATGACGTAATCCATAATGTCAAAGTGATGTTCCAGTCTACCGCCCCATACCTTATCACAGGGCGGAATCCGGACTTTGAAGATGTTTGATTTTAAACATACGTTTTTGAAATCCATTATGGATTCTAGAGACCGCGGAATGTATAATACTACTGAGAGGCTTAGCGCGACTGAGTACGCTAATCCTGATCAATGGTCCATGATCCAGAGCTCTCTGTGATACTACTCGCACCTAATCACTCAAGTACGAACCGCGGCTATGTCGCCAAGGAGGGGAGGATTTTGGAACAAAATTGGGGATAAATTGAGAGATGCGTCCAAATGAAGCTGAAATTGTGGCTAGCTGTCAATAAGTGTCTTGAAGTAGAATGCATTAAGGATTATTACACACTTCACATTGAAAAGCTGAAGCTTTAAGTTTGAGCCGCAGAGCGATCTTTCAGAGATTGTTCATATAAAAAAAAATAATGTCGACTCAATTTGGTTAAGAAAGCTAGGTAATTCTTTTCTTAGAGAAAAAAAGGCCAAATCTTTCCTGCATCTATTTATGATTTATTGTTGATATGGAAAGAAGTCGCGGGGTAACGTGGCGCCGTGGCAGTAGCTCATATACTCAACGTAAATTAAATTCATCGGAAGTTGTAGTTGTACAAACGGGGTGGCAATGGGGTTTAACAATTGAGGACAAATTAATAACAGTATGTATGATTGTTGATCTGTTCATTGGCATCAATTCTAATTTTCCTGCTTTGTGTTGTGCAAAATATCATAGAAAATAACCTAGAAAATAACCTAGAAAATATCATAGAAAATAACCTACAAAATATCCTACAAAATAACCAACAAAATATTTTGTGTCATTGCTGTACGTGGTGTTTTTCCTTTGATGATCACTGTGTTTTTATTTTTGATACACCATGACTTGTTGTGCTCTAACAACCATACTCTATCAAGATAGAGCATGTCAGGGTGAATCGACAATCTCAATGACATTTGACCTTACATTGGAGGAGAAACAATATAAACAAACTAGTCAATTTTATTATCAATAAAACAAACTCAAATAAACGTATTGGATATTCCGAGCTGTCTTCTTGTTTTCTTACTTCCAACACAAATCGTTGCATCCAGTAATTCATCTCGGTCAAAAGTGGGACATTGTCCCGTGCGGCACGCCACTTGTTGAACGTTTCAATTGCCCATTTAGTATTTTTACGGGTGTTAAGATTTTTGTGAGTCTATCAAATGCTGAATTTCATCATCGGATACCGGTTCAAATCGTTCATTTTTCATCACGACCTCAGGACTGGAGAAATTTGGCGCACTCAAATCAGTCTCCATCATGTCCAAAACATCTCCTATATCGAAATCCATGAGGTTCATTTTTTAGTCCCGGTAGATCGAGCGTCATATTTTGCAACGAATCTTCAACATGCATCTGATTTTCTATATACTGATTCTGTAAACTGTGAGAGCAAAAAATCCCAGCCATAGTCTATGGTGGTTATTGCTTAAAAACCGACAAGCGTTTTATTCGACCGTATCGGATAAACATGTGATTTCGATAATAAGTTTTGATTGGTCTAAATTTTGGTCACGCAGTTCCTTGTTAGAGTACAGTTATATAATTAAGGATTATGTAATAATTTCTGAGCGCAATGATACAAAACATTTAGAGTAACCTTGAACTCGTGCATCTTCCGCCCCCTCGACTGGTATCGGAAGATACACTCGTTCAAGATACTCTAAATATTACATAGAAAATAACCTACAAAATATCATAGAAAATAACCTACAAAATATCATAGAAAAACATTTTTCCCCGTGTAGACAATAAAGATGAAAAGCACATCTAAGATACTGAAATAAGTGACTGATGGTTTGGTGACCAAGTCTCTAAATTACTATTTTGTTTAGTTAGGACCTGCTTATCGTTACCTTCCCTTGCCATTATTCTGGTCATTTTTAAGTTCATGTCTACGATATTTTCAAGCTTAATTTCAGTTTATTCTCTCACATCATTATTGGTTCATGAGGTACAATAGTAACATACATGGATGTACATTAATGAACAAAACTAATTATGGATACAATATATAAAAAAAAAGACGCGACATTCAGTAAATATAAATCTGGGAATCAAGGAGGACAGACCGCATCATAAATTTTCAGAATAAACATACCGAGTTTTTTCAACAGCTTTTGTTTTGGGGTTGACATTAGTTCTTTGAATTTGATAACATTTAGATATTTGAGAGTAATATAGATATATGTATTGAGGCAGTAGTAGAAGAAAGCATACATTTAACTATCATCATTTCTTAAAACAAAAGTTATCCGCTGTTTACTATAAAACAATCACTGACTACAAATGACCGAGAACAACACGACGGAGGATCACATTGACGGTGTTGACATCAGAAATTGAACCTAAAGAAGTTTTATGTAATTAACTATGGTACAGGGGTGAGCAAAGTAGATGGATTAGAATTTAATTCCCATTTTATCGTATAGCACTTCCACAAACTTTCTGGGAACCTATGGTCAGCTATATTCGATAGCTATGGGTCTTTTTTAGTCAGCAAGTCTCCCTCTGGAAAATTGTACAAGTAGCGTAGCATAACATATATTATTATCATGAGTAGAAATTTTGGCACTTTTAATTTTGGCGAATTTTCCGCATCCGCCAAAAAAAAAGCCGATGTTTCGAGAGTACTCGCTATTCGGGTCTGTGATTTATCAAGTTTTACGAAAGTCTAAGTTTTAGCATTTTATTTAAATTCACTGCCCCTGTGAATCATCTTGAATCACTTAATGCCATTGCCAGTCCTTATATACACAAACGTGTCAGAAAAAAGCACCCTATATCTGTTTGCATAACCCTGGAATTAAAATATTGGCAAATAAACAATCCAAAAAAAAAAAAAAAAAAAAATCAACAAAGCGATACGGCTAACCAAACGTTACATACGCAGAATTTTAATAATTATAGAATTAAAACTGCCACATACTGCACAATTAAAGATACACATTCATTATTACCAACAAAAAAAAAAAAAAAAAAAAAACAAGCAAAAAAAATATAAAACCAAATCAAAAAAAAAAAAAAAAAAATCCATGAATGTTTCAACATGCCATGAATGCTCCCTCTGATATTCAAGTATTTGAAAGTCCAAGTATGTGAAAGTAGCATCGTGTGCAAATTTAAAAAAAAAAAAGATAGAATATCATTTTGATTTTAGTTCATCTGCGCTGAAAGCTCAAGTGAGCTTTTCTGATCGCCTGTTATCCGACATCTGTCGGTCTGTGAACTTTTTACACTTTTGACTTCTTCTCAAGAACCACTGGGCCGATTTCAATAAAATGTTAAAAGCATCCTTGGGAAAAGGGCTTTCATGTTTGTTCAAATGAGGATCCACACCCTCTTCAAAGGGGAGATAATCACAAAAATAGGGTGGGGCCATTTGAAAATCTTCTCAAGAACCACTGGGCCAGAAAAGCTGACATTTACATGAAAGCTTCCTGGCATAGTACAGATTCAAGTTTGTGAAAACCATGACCCCCGAGAGTAGGTTGGAGCCACAATGGGCCAGGAAATTACACATTTAAATGAAAGCTTCCTGACATGGTGCAAATTCAAGTTTGTTAAAGTCATGCCACCCCCACCCCCTAATTACATGAAAGCTGCCTGACATGGTGCAAATTCAAGTTTGTTAAAGTCATACCACCCCCACCACCCCCAATTACATGAAAGCTGCCTGACATAGTGCAGATTCAAGTTTGTTAAAATCATGGCTCTTGGGGGTTGATTGGGCCACAATAGGGGATCGAAGTGTTACATACAAATACAGGTATACAGGGAAAATCATTAAAAAATCTTCTTGTGAAGAATCACTGGGCCAGAAAGGTTTACATTTACATTAACGCTTCCTGACATTGTACAAACTCAAGCTGGTAAATTTATGCTCCCCGGGGAAGGGTGGGGCCACAAAAGAGGATCAAAGTTTTACATACAAATATATAGGGGACATCTTTGAAAAAATTCCTCTCAAGAACCATTGGACCAAAAAGGTTTACATTTATCTGAAAGCTTCCTGACATAGTGCAGATTCAAATTTGTAAAAATCATGGCCCCAAGGGGTAGGTTGGACCACAATAGAAATACAAGTTTTACACATGCGAGTATGTAAGGGAAATCTTAAAATATGGGCCAAGGTGACTCAGGTAAGCGATGTGGGCCATGAGTCTCCAGTGTTTTCTTGCATCAGTTACAAAGAGAATTGGATTACATGGGCTTTAGTGACTTGAAAGTGGAAGCGGGACTTTATAATGAATTATTAAGGTATTATTTACATACTTATTAAGACACACTAACAAAGTTTATTTCTTCATTAACTAATGTCACTGGAGGACAAAGTGAGTATTGACTGGAACATTTGAAACCGAAGGGCGATGACTCTGATGAAAGTAGGTCAATACAGGAAAGTGAAATTTGATCTATATTTTATTATCATGAAAGTAAAGACTAAACATTCACTGAATCTGAAAGGTAGTATCATGAAGGTTCACACTAAAAATCTACTTAATCTGTTATTATCAAAAAAGGTACATTTTAAAAATCACCTAAAGAACATCAGACAGAAGTTCAGACAATGATTGCATGATAATTAGAATTTTCAAAGTCTAAAGGCAATAACATTGGCTAATCGACATGAAAATCGAACTTGATCTTGTTCGTCATTAATGTAAAGAGACAGATTAGACATTCTCCTCACAGCATGCACGGGAAAATAATCTGCTCATTATCTACAATTTCTATAAGCATAGCAAAAAATAGAATAGTCCGCATAACAGTGAATAATTAGAAATTTTCAAAGTCTCAGAGTAATAGCTTTGGTGAAAATACGCCAATCGATATGAAACTCAAACTTGATGTGTAAGCCATCGATATGATGAGACATTCCAAATATTAGCTCATTATATACAAGCACAGTAAAACCAAACTCGGCAAACTAACTAGGACAGAATGGCGAACGAAATGAGTTGACACTATAAGCCAAGAGTGCAGCTCATAGCGGAGACATTAAAAACGCGCGTTAGTTTATTATTTTTTTCTATCAGTCGCGTTCTGTTTTTATCCTATTTGCATCATTTATAATTAAAAGACGAGCACCCGATTAATAAAATAGCTATTGATTATGAAAACTCTTCACAATGTAGTCTTTATGGAAACGGGCACCTTGTTGTCCTTTTATGGAAATCTTTGCAGGGGTATCTCTGTCGGGTTAATGTGGTTTAAAATAAATTCAGCAGGTGACAGATCCACAAAACCTCACCGTAACAATATCTACCACAAATATATCGGTATCAATTTACACAATGACTGCTTGTAGAACTACACAATAGAAATTCAAATTACTGAGTAATATTATTCTGTACAGTGCAGCGATTCGTGAACCAGCTCTTAATCTCGGATATCGTTTGCCGCAGAGAAGGTTCTGATAGACGGTGTGCAGAGTCCATTATATATAATTTTCTTCGACAAAAATAACTTTTGCACATTTCAGATACTGAATAAATAAATTATCGTAATTTTGTTTTATTTCAAATGTAGAATGTCCCGCGTGTCTCTGGTTTAAGAAAATGGTGATGATTTTCCGGTGAAACACTGGGGACGTTGTTAAGGCAATGAGAGATAACCACTTAAATGACTCTCCATGACAGCGACTATGACGTCATGGACTGATAGATTTATGACACATTTCCAAAGGCATTTTCACTTTCAAAGAGTACATAGCGTAATTCTACAAGACCGTGTCATCCACAATCAAGATGATGTCAATAATGAACCGTGGCATTTCCGAAAAATATCTTAAATAGCATATTGAGTGACAGTTACGGACATTTATACCAACAGAAACCTTTTCAAAACATGAACATATTTTTTCATATTTAATTTCAATTCGAAAGTCTAAAATGCTTGCATTTTTGCAAAGGAGACTTAATTTGCTCTACATAAAGCTTTCCGATTTATCATACCACATTTTTGACATTTTGGTCAAATTAGATAATACCATAGATAAAGACCATCGCTATACGTCAAATTGATACTCCATGAGAAAGCTAATATAATGAGCTTATTCCTTCATTTGACTGGGATTGATGGACGTTTAATATTTCTGGAATAAAAATCGTATACCATCGTCCTTTGCGAAATCCCTCTTGGCGTTCCCTTCTAATTCGGTATTGTTAGCTACAATAAAGACTGACTGTGCTCTTATCTAATAAACATTGTGACGTCACAATGTCCAGAAACGTGCACCAGTATATCTTATGTTTGTAACAGGAAGCATTTTCGGAAATGAATATGTATTCGGAATTATATACAATTATTGGTTGATAATTTGCGGGTGTTGCAGTAGTATTCGTACACATTAGTTTAAGTTTGGTTTCAGAATTCGCAAGCTATAGAATATATATGTTACACATACTAAGGTGAGAATCGTAAAGTTTGATATTGCAGACAATGTCGTTTAATTTTGTCCTTACGCAGTGTAATACACAATGGAAAATACATACGTCTATGGCAATCAGAAAGTCCTCTTTAGCTATAACGCCATCGTCATTTCTATCTGAAATATATAAAAAAAAAAATTCTACCTGTAAATTAGGTAAATACTTGTTTGCACTGTCACCTTTTCGACCAAACAGCGGAGATAATCCACTGACTCCTATGTTTTAATGTCACATCCCTGGTTATCCCCTTTCTTTTCTTTTTTAACATTCCAACATCCAAATATGAAACCTTTCAAGAGTTGCTGTCTGTAAATGCATGTCATCAAAAGATAGATGGTGATTTTATGAAACCTAGTAAAAATGACCTAGTCGCCTAATAAACACAACCAAGAATAGTGGGCATTACCAGTAGTAATCAATCTCACAAATACCACAAGGAATGCAAAATAAAGAGTGGGGGAAACAGAAACCCCCGACCTGCAAGTTATAAAACTTCAACCGTATACTTATACTCAAACTCAGCCATGTTTGTTTTGAGTACAACTTTGAGCAAGCTTCGAGGCATACTCGAAAAATCTTGGAGCATGTACTCCATATGAGTGTGAGCGTGATTTTACAAAAGTTTTATAAACTTCACGTTTGAGTATAAGGACGATTTAGAGCAGATTTTGAGTTTGAGTATGAAAACGTGCTCAAAAAAAGTTTTGTAATCTTCAGATCTGCCGTGAACCCCCCCCCCCCCCTTCCCAATCTGACAAACGGAGCAATCCATAGCCAAAATCAATATGTAAAGAACGGCTCAAAAATGGCATGGGACAAGTCAAACAGCACGTGACCCAAAGACAGACAACATCCACACAAAAAATCACCACAACAACCACAGAATCCGCGAAACACTGATTGAATCTAATACATTAAAAAAGCCCAGTCTACTTGAATTTACCCACGTCTTATATCTACTGAGGACATTGTTAACAGTTGTAGCTATAGACATGCAGCTCAAACAACCCCAACCGTCCAATCTCGAAGCGAACGTTCAAACCACTGACCCAACGAGAGCATGACTGTATATCGTGTTCTAATGATGAATTTCATTCTAAATCGTGAAGTACATGTATCCATTGAATTCTATAAGGACCATTTTTTATTTTCCCTGTCTAAAGATTATTCTACATGACATCCTAATTGTGTAAGATTTTGCCGTCAATGCGTGCTAATCACTGGAAGAGTTTTAACCATATTTTCGTAAAATAATCAAGATTGATTCCGACAAGACCCTTTCACGCGATAAAATATATAATTATTATACATTATCATCTGTTAACGTGGTCCATTTACACAATTTCCATGTTTCAAGCAAATTCTCATCGATATGCAGCTTCCGAATTTAATATCGACAAGACACCTTTTCAAGAACATTTCATTGTAGTGAGATGTCTATATTATAACGCAGGAAACAATTCAACGAGGTTATTAGCTTCTCATTTTTCTTTTTACGACAATGGACATGTCATAAAAATGTCTTTGAACAACGGCCCGTGTTATTAGTAAAATAAATATGTTATTAGTAAAATAAATAAATATATATTTTTTAAAATGATCCCGTGGGAATCCGGGTTAGAATAGGTCCTCAGTGCCCCCTTGCTTGTCGTAAGAGGCGACTAAATGGGGCGGTCCTTCGGATGAGACCGTAAAAACCGAGGTCCCGTGTCACAGCAGGTGTGGCTCGATAAAAATCCCTCCCTGATCAATGGCCATAAGCGCCGAGCATAGGCTCAAATTTTGCAGCCCTTCACCGGCAGCGGTGACGTCTCCATATGAGTGAAATATTCTCGAGAGGGACGTAAAGCAATATTCAATCAATCAATCAATTTTTAAAAAAAATATCAGTCAATGCTAGTATTTACATTTCTCACGACAATTCTTCAGTATTTTGGAATTTACTGTTTAATTCGTGCACAAGCGTGGGATTTGCAGACGAGCAACAGGTTGCTCAGGTACAATATGTACCTACTCGATGCCTCTTTAGACCGTTTATACAACAGAAACTAGGATTACCCTGTAATAACTAACAACATGGGTACTTTCACTTTTATTAAACGTCCATTAGCTGTTATTTTGTCACCAAAAATTGAATATATTGAAACTTGTTCTATATTATACATTGCAGTAAGAACATCAATATTCAATTATTTCAAAAACTTTTTAACCTCAAAGCAAGCACATGAATACACACGTGTATATAATTATGTCGATTGAATAATTATTGTTTTGCAAGACAGTAATTCTACCTTAAATATTTCTTTACACTAAAAGCGATTTTCTAACGTACCTTTATTAGGTTTCTCTTAATTGTTTTTGTACAATATAAATGTTTTTTTAGTCATTCCTATGCCATTGAGAGATTTTTTTAAAACAAATATATCGCCATCGATTTCAGCTAGTGCACCTTTCAGGAAGATAACTCTAAATTCATAATACTGTTTAATGGGGGGGGGGGGGGGGGGGGGGGATACCACGGATTACAAATATTAATTAAAATTAATCCAGACACGCCCATTCTTAGCTTTATTTTCAGTTAACCGAACTCTTACATGTTCCGGAGTAATGAACATGACGGTGGATTTGGGGGATTTTTCAAAACACAGTATTTGATTGGCTTTTTCGGTTTCTATCTAATAAATACGTTAATTTTGGAAATGGATAGAACTGAAGCAGCGGTTCGACGGAAGGTCAATGATGACTATGCGTTTTTTTTCTAAGGGATGTGGGGTCAATCCGAGCAAGTCAATTACCGCGAATTACATTGTAACTCAAATCGCAATTGACAAGAAATCAGCATCACGTTTCACTGATCACGTGACTAAAATATATTACGTCAGAAACTTATCTCCACTACAGTCGTTGTCATCGCTTTATTCACTATGACATCATAACCCACTAAACTACAATGAGTCTCATAATAGTCTATTGACGCGCGTTATTGAATTTGTATAGACACGCCCTTGCAGTTATGAAACAGCATCTTTCAAAAAATAATAATTCATTGCTTATATTTACATTTAGTGTGTATTTTCTGTTATCTATATTTCAAAATTCCCATCTAATCCTTGGGTAAGTAGCGATTAACGGAACAACTATAGAACAGCACATGTGATGTCATATCGATAAAAATTACGTAATGCTGAAAAAAATAATTCAATTCTTGAATTGATTTTCAATTCAATACCATAAACATCAAAGCATTCGTACCTCAAGAACTCTCATATGATTTTGACATATTTGTATAAAGAGACTCTTTTACTACGGTGTTACCAAAATGGGGAAAATTCATGGCAGATAATTTTTCCATGCTACTTTCCAGCCTGCGCGTAATCTTTTAACAAACTGTTGTGTGAACTCAACGCGAATCCTATTCGATTTAAATTTTGACACGTGCGTCAGAAAAGAAAAACTAAAATTACGTGAAATAGTTACAACGGTTTTTGTACTTAACGAAATTAATATGAAAAGTAATACAACTATTCAAAATTTACAAGGGGCGGGGGGTGGGGGGGGGGGTGTCCTTAATTGACATTTATTTAAGAATACAATGTTATACGGATTTACCTGTATGTTTGTCTACGAATCACGAAATAAAAGTATTCTTTCTTCTTTACTCCGTAGGTGAAAGTTGTTTCTATGAAACTGAATATAGGAGAAGAAAATAAGACCTGTTTACGCCTGATGCTGTCAATTGTTAACAATCAATTAAAAGATATAAAGGCGAAGGAATTTAATTTCATTATAGTTTACTACACACTATTCTGTCCGGGATCGCGGACCATAAACTCGAATCAATGTAATATCTAAATTGAAATCTACTGCGCGTTCGTTACGTTGAAGGATTGTATGCTGCACATTTAAAATACTTTTGACGCATTTTAATCTTAGAATGTCAAGAATGTGTGCAATTATATCGAGAACGTGTGCAGCTATGTATCGACAAGGTGCCGATTCAGCGAGAAATTTAACTGTAAAACAAAACAACTCTGGCTCACAAGTAACAGGGTGTCAAACTTGTCTTCACGTCAACCAGAGAAGTTTTCATTTTAAAAGAAAAAATCCCAGAAGGAATTTCATGACACGGAACTATGGCCGCCGGAAGTGTAAATCAATACTTACGATGGCCGCCGCCATGCAGCTAACGATGTAACTGAAAGAGAACGACAGATATTTCGCTAAACCGTCAATTCCAGCACCGTCTGTCGATTCCGTTTCTACTCTGCAAAACTTCAGATGTCAGACTTGGAAATAACTATAATTCCATTTAAAGAAGGGATCGGGAAAGTGCTTGCTATATATTTAAAGTTTCTACATGCGCCTATTTTCCACATATATAAAACTTACGACTTTTCATGCCATAGTATATTTTAGCTCATCTAAGATTTTACCAACTGGAAAAAAAAAATCTTATTTCGTATCACATTTTTACAGAAATAAAAAGAATTTTAAAATTGATGATTGGATAATATTTTCACCGTATCGACAAAGGCAATTAAGTACGGATATGGTTTATTTCTAAAAAAAAAAAAAAAAAAAAAAAAAAAAAGGGGGGGGGGCAGATCGATGTGCAACAATTCTTCCCCATTCTCTTAGCCCTTCGTCCATTGTCGTATTATACAAGATCCTAGGCTATGCTTGTTTTGTCACCAAATGTTGTAAGCGTCGAGCATAGACTTTTGAAGATCTTCGCTGGTCTTGGTGACGTCTCCATATGAGTGGAAAATTCTCGAGAGGGACGTTAAACAAGATACAATCAATTAATCATATATTTAATTCAGGACAGGGTTATCTACTTGCTTTATAAGCAAAGTAATAGTGTGGCGGCCTTTTTTTATCTTGATATTTCTTTTATTTTTTTATTCATTAACTCACGGACAAAATGTGTTCCCGTCATGCGTTTGGTGTACATGCACTATGGAATCGGGGATTTCAGATTTCGCCCGTATACAGCGAATCAAACTGCTTGACTGCCACATTTCTTTTAATTTGACATATGCAAGAAGGATAGCTCGTAACAGTTTCGCTGATATATGATACGACTTTCACGTGACCTATTTCATCATAGATTAACTAGGTGGGACAACATCACATTAATCAACAGTGATGTTGATTTCAAATTTCAAACAATGCATATTTCAAAATAAATGTTCGGATTAGATTTCATAGTCTACTTTGAAATATTGTTATAATCACAAGCTGACGGTCGCGGTAGGTCTGTGGTAGAGCGTTTGCTTTTTAACCTGAAGGTTGTGAGTTCGAGCCACACTCGTACCAAGGCCGCGTCTAACCCAAGACGTAAACAAAGATTGCTCCTTCACCAATGATCGGAAATCACACGTGTTTACGACGTGACCTTAAAAAACAAAGGCCCTGTGTCGCAGCAGGCTTCGACATGATATATAACATTCATGCCACGACCTTTTGTCCCAAACATAAGTCAAAAACTGTGGCACTTCAACCATAGCTGGTGACGTTTCTATGTGTGTGAAAAATTCTTGAATCGGTTGTAAACAACAAACAAAATCATCCTCTCATGGGAAAGATAGAGGATAACTGTAATGATATATTTCTAAAGAAGAAAATAATTCATATAAATTCACATTTAATTTATTAAGGACATGGTGGACTTTAAATGTATATAGTGTATAATAGGCACATGAATGTGCTATACATGTATTTGCTTGAATTTGACTTAAGACATTTCATGATTTTGCTACAAAAACACATGTTAACAGTGCTACGTCCACAAACTTTTGAATTTTTGTAAAGAAACGAACGTAGTTTATAGTCATGAGCTCAAAATATCAGAATTGAAGACTGAATATGAGAGAGAGAGAGAGAGAGAGAGAGAGAGAGAGAGAGAGAGAGAGAGATGTGTATATCAATCACCTTTCATCGTTACCATACACCATTAAACAAGAAAAGGTTTACGTAAAATGGTTGATCAGTGGTGAATGCTATGGTGATCTGCGGGCCTGAGATTACTACGCGTTACCCATCATGCGTCATTAGGTCGTGTAATTCCCGCAAATAAGGTTCGGAAAATGCGCGGAAACTGACAGGTAATGTGGTTAGAATGAATAAAGGATACCAGACAAATTAAAAAGATTAAATTACTACTCTATTACTATTGAATTATATTGAATTTGTGGCGAAACTATATTTCTGATACTTCTTCAATTAAATTCGTTGAGTGTTTCATCAAGAATGGGGTTAAAGAGCCCAAAGTGGCAAAAAATGATTTTTTGTTCAGAGTACTAAACAAAACGATGAGGATGCAAACCCCTAACATCCTTTAGATCCGCCACAGCAACAGGTTAGCAAAAACAGACAATCTGCTCTTCATTCATTATGTAGAATAGGTCCTCAGTACCCCTTGCTTGTCTTAAGAGACAACTAAACGGGGCGGTCATTCAGATGAGACCGCAAAAAACGAGACCCTGTGTTACAATAGGTGTGGCACGATAAAGATCTCTCCCTGTTCAAAGGCAATAAGCGGCTAGCATGGGTCTAAATTTTACAGACTTTTACCGGCAATGGTGACGTCTCCTTATGAGTGAAATTTTTTTGAGCGTCCGGGACGTTGAACAACATACACACAATCAGCCACTTATTCTGTAGAATTAAAAACACAAAACGAAACCAGTATCATTGGCCATGGAAAACTCATTTACATGATTCTTCAATTATTATGCTACCTGTAAAAATGTTGTATGGAAGAACTACAATGTAGCAAATAGAATTTCTGGGATAGGTGTATGTTAATTAATATAGAATTTCATACTCGTAATTATAACGGTAAGGCTTCAAACTTTGCTATGTATTGCTGTGGCAGATCTAGGGGGGTTGTGAGGGTTGGTAAATAATTTTGTAACAAAATGGTCATTTTTTGCCATTTATGGTCTTCAACCCCAACATGTTTCGGCAAAAAAGATACAAAATATGGGTCGCAATCTCCCTTCCCCTTTGAACATTTTCTGGATCCACCCTTGTGTTGATTGTAAAATGCCTATGACAATCACTGTCAAAACAGTATAATAAAAGGTAGAAGTTAGCTCAGTGTCCACAGGCTGTTGAATACACACGTGTCGGGAATAACTCATTACTGTCATTTATTTTTGATGTAATTAACAAAATTATATATCTGTGGTCCACATAAAGTCACTCCCAAAAGACTGTCTGGTTTTCATTCAACGTATAGTCTCTGTAAAAATAATCTACAATCAGTATATCGTTGCAGCTTTATAATAAAGAGGCGCTTTATTCAAATATTTGCTTGCTACTCAATCATCATCGTAATGCATTTATTGTCCTCCCTCGAACATTAAACTGTACTGAAAATAATGACAATATGCAGCATAACATTGCAGTATTGCTGCACAAATTTAACATGCATATTTAGCAATATTTTTGTGATTACAAACCAAAGCAGTGTTAAATTTCTGCTGAAGTTTTGGAGGAAGATGAAAGGTGAAGATAACAAATAGTGAACAATCTCATAACTCCTATAAGCAATACAAAATAGAGAGCTAGGCAAACACGGACCCCTGAGTATACCAGAGGTGGTACCAGGTGCATAGGAGGAGTAAGCATTCTTTGTCAACGAGTGTTGCTAAAAGGCGGAACGGAAAACGGAACAGAAGTTAGGAATTAGAATGATTAATGTAGCTAAGATAACACCCACAAATCGGAAGAAAATACTTTATTATGATTAAAATCTAATTTGTGGGAATTTGTTTACAAGCGGTAAAACAATTTGATCTAAAAATTCTGCATCATGTTAAACGTCTGTAAAATAATTTACAAAGCGTTTTACAAGAATTTTAAAATGTTGATATTGACACCTATGGGTAGAAAATGGAAAGAACACACTTACTTAAGATGCCCCCCACCCCCACCCCCGGTGGCAAAACGTCATTAACGCCCATTTACATGTAAATTTACATGTGTGTACCTACAACAAGAAGTGGGGTATGTATATAACATCGACAAATCATGATCTTATTAAGTCAGCAAGGTAAACATCTTGTGTTTAATATATTATCTTTTAAGTAATGGAGACTTTATGACCGCAGCACTCCAGTCCTAAATAGGGGGACTTCTAGCAGTTTATTTTTAAACTACATACTTGTATCTTAACATTTAGGTTAATGATGAGGTGATCTGATAATTCCATTTAAGCATAAATTATCTGTTAGTCTTTTATCTATTTCATATCTGTTAATTTCTCATATGGATCGTAAACTTCACCTTAGTTTTCATTTGTTCTGTTTCAATCTTTCTTTCCCGCTTTTTCTCTTCGGGTTCAACACTAATCCACAGGATGTCAGTAAATGTACGAGCTTTCAAACAAACTTATCCCAAATCTTGTATACACACCGGACTCGTTAGCTTAAAAATTTGATGTGATACATAAATACGTGCATGTATTATACAAGGTGTAGAACTAAATTACGAATAAGAGCAAGTTCGATTTAAGAAGACTATGGGGAAAATTGTTGAAAAAAATATTTCAACTTTTACAATGTTGTTTTCAGGGGGGGGGGGGGGGATATATATTCTTCATTGGATGTAAAATTTGAAGTCTTTTTCAGTATGATTATTATTTTTTTCTTTATTGATATTTTTCATGGCAAATATACATATGCATTAGTATGGAGTATATGAAACGGTGGATTCTGTGGATGACTTCCCGCTCTCTCTGTAATTTCTGTTTCCCTTGTTCATGATAAACCTTTTATTTTGCAAAATACTGCCCTCCTCAAAACATTATTGCATACAATATTTTCCGTTCCATTTCATTTTCCGTTCCGCATTTTAGCAACAACCCCTGTCGACCGGTCATACCCGCTATAAGCCCTCTGTCTTGATCAGATAAACTTGTTTATCTTCACCTTCCACGTTCGAATGTCCTCCATATAATGTCCAATATGCTAGAAACACGTTTTAACAGGTTATTCTGATCTAGCGTTAGGAACTGTTGGTGTGGAGATAAAGATGACGCTTGAGGTCACAGGGACCATGTCACTGATGCATGACGTATACCCCGCCGTAGCCACAGTACCTCATTCTATTTAAAGTACCCCGACATAAACTGCAAAACTTTCTACCGAGTCCCTGGCTCCGGCCCCATAAAACATGAGCTCACGTTTAAGTCGAACTTTTATAGAAAGAACATATAGTAAAAAAGTGAGACTGAAATCGAAAGTGTGTTCAAGTTTTATGGTCCCTGAGTTTGGTCGTTCTCAGACTTGAATTTCTATTTTACATGACCTTGTGGTTAGGACGCTTCCTTTACAAGTCAGAAGTCACGGGTTCGAATCTTAGACGTTTGAAATAGGCTGTGACTGCACTTTTGCTAAGTGCATGCTGTTGGAAGCAAACGTCTTTTGGAATTGAGCTTACGAACAGAGGCTCCGTGTCATAGTCGACATTGGCACGATAAAGAAAAGTCACCGCTGCGACACAGAGGGTCCAGCATAGGCACTTCTACAGCTAGGACAGTCTCTATTATAACTTTTAAAATTTCGAGTGATACTGTGAATAATACACACAAGAAACAGAAGCATTTTAGATGTATTCTCAATTTCTTAATGTCTGTTGGAAATACAAATGAAAAATAATGATGGCGCAGGGCTTTGACGGAATTCCCAAGAAATCAGAGGAAAACTGGTCAAAGGGGAGGAAAACACCTCACCCTATCCGAAAAAATATAATTTTCTGTCCCAGAGTGTTACATTAGAAAATTGAGTCAATCAGAGGATTTTCTCCGAGAAGAGAAAAACTCATTCCATTGATGGTGACCTTCAGCTTGAGTAAAACCAATGGATGACAACTGTCGTCTGCTGGTGTGAACTTTTCCCGCGTTACGCAGCATCTGAAGAACACGATCTTCATTGTCAACATTAGTCCATCATCAGACACTGCGGACCTATGATATTTCACAGTAACTCGGCCTAGTAACAGAACCATTTCTTTCCGTTGCATAATGAATAATATTAATTTCACTGTACGAAAAAAGCTGACACCAAATAGCAGCGACAAGGGATTTTCTTACTGTTTTTATAAACAAGTAATGATACAGCAGCGGCGTAATGAGAGGACGGTGTCATGTAACGTGAGAGGAAACTTAGTGAGATCGCGATATACAGTTGATACTTGCCATAAAGTATATTGAAGACCCGAAGTACTTTCTGAGTTTGGAATTCCGAAAGCTGGTTTTCTGCCATGGTACTGTTTCTGAAAAGGAGGTTTTAAAAATATAATGTTCATACATGTTTGTAAGGTTCCTTAGAAACATTGATTATGTAGTCAATACAGAAATCTAAACATTGACTCTAAGTGGGCAATGCGGAAACGCAAACATTGATTCTCTAGTTAATACAGAAACACAAACACCGCCGCTATGCTTTAGAGGCAGAGCGTTCGTCCTGCATGTGGAAAATCAGGGTTCAAATACCGGCCGCGACAGACCTAGGTCGTTAATACAGGTAGTGACAGTTCCATCGCTCGGCATGAGGTGTGAATGCCATGGGTCCTCGTAGATGACCTTAAAACGGACGTCCCGTGTAACAATAGGTGTGGCACGCTATTTAAAGAACCCTCCCTGCCCAATGGCCGTAACGTCAAGTGTAGGCCTAAATTTGAAGCACTTTCCCGGTCTTGGTGAGGTTTTCATATGAGTGAAAAGTTAAGTTAAACAATATACAATTAATCGATATAGAAACTCAAACATTGATTCTCTATGCAATACAAAAAAAAAAAACCCCGAAAAGAAGCAACAAACATTACGTCATTTACTACGCCTAGTAATGATATAAAACGGAACTACACTGTAAAATTGACGGACTTTTTACCAATGAAACACAGCCAACATATGCATTCGTGTTCGGTGTATCACATTTTGACAGCCCTTAAAAGTGTCTTAACTTTCCTTTAGTTAACTGGGTACCCCAACCAGAATACAAATTATGTGACTACCTAGCATCAAACATGTTACGTTAGAGTGTAGTGACGTGTTGCAATCGGATCACGCGCTCGTCTTTTTACGTAACCGGTTAGAAGACTCGGACGTGGATCGGCGCAAGATCCGATGCATTTCTTCGCCGGAAGCGCGCCTGCATGTGGATGAGGTGAAAAGGCCAGAACTGAATCCCTGTATAATGTGTTATTTGTATTTTCGCCACAGATTAGTTTTGGTATCATTAACGTCTTATTCACTCAAATACATAAACATGTAAGTGGAAAATTATAGTGGTAGAATACCTTAGATATGTATGATATCTTAGATGCATTTGGAAGCTCGCGTTTCATATTGTAACGTACGACTGTGACGTCATAGGTGCATTTGTGTACACATGGCAACAGACTGATGGCGTCGATCCACATACGAGGTTCATTTGCGGTTACGGAAATAGCCGAGTAGTTTCGATTGGTTGTGTTAGAGTGTAGCGATCCACTACCAATTCGAACCAGATTTTTCAAAAAAGAAGAGGTGAACACTAATATACATTTTACAAGTTTGTACGAGACAGACTTTCACAATACGGTTTGAAATACTCCGATACCTTGTATTGACAAGACTGTTGGTGTGGTGTTTTATACAATAATGGGTTTATTACAAGCCATCACATAGATAAAAAAAACTTTCAAAACCTGACGCTAACTCAACCTAAAAGCCGATATTTGGCTGGAATATTGCCACCCCAACGATGAAAGATACAAGCCTTTGTATTACAGGGCGCGGTGGAATAGTATTTGGTTAAAACATGTAGAAAACAACAATATGACATCAAGTATGCCTACTTTATTTAGGTATGTAAACAGTATATAAGAGAAATGCTTAGTTTTTCAAAGGATTGTTCAATACGGTCTAAATTAAATGTTATCTCTCGGAATAAGTTGCAAGCATTGCAAATGATTTAACATTCACAAATTCATTTTCTTCAAAGAAATGAAACAGTCAGTAGTCACGGAGGATGAATCTAACAGTTTTGTATTTGTGTGTTAATCCACTCTTGGGTGTGAGGCTATCGGAAACCAAAATCGACCCGGAGATGTAGTAAAAAATATAAATTGTTACTTTATAACACATGTCCCGCATAGTATCAGTCGGCAGAGTAAACAACTATGAAGGTTGGTACATATTTGTCTTGTGTGACCTGTTTAGCTAATCTTGTCACATTTGAGAAATACAACTAAAACCCACTGATATTGTTTTATAGAAACAAGCAGACCTTCACCGACTTCATGGTCACTCTGCACTTTCAGTCCCCTGGAACTGGGTCAAATTTAACCCGGACTGAACGCGTTGTTGTTAATTCTCAATCACCACAGTTACTCCGGATTAACTACAGTGTGAAAACCGGCTCCTAAAGCTATTACCTTTTAAATTTGAATCTAAACTATTCTTTATTTTGTACTACAAGGGGCAATAATGACAGGTTGCAATGTTAAGCGGCGATACACGCTCGTATCAGTATTACATCGTCAAAGTGTTCATTCTAGTTCGGTATTCTCGTAGGTTTTGTTTTATTTAATGTAACCGGAACTTCTTATTTCTATCGACGGTAGACATATGATGGTCAAGTTTAGTCAATGTTCTAACTGATACATATCCTGTGATATTTTAGTGGTCATCTTTAATCAATGTTATTTATGATACCTATCATATGACGGTTTAGTGGTCAGATTTAGTAATTGTTCTCAATGATATACATGTATATCCTATGACGGTTTAGTGGTCAGCTATAGTTAATGTTCTCTATACCTATCCTATGACGGTTTAGTAATCAGCTATAGTTAATGTTCTCTATGATACTTATCCTATGACAGTTTAGTGGTCAGCTATAGTTAATGTTCTCTCTGATACTTACCCCATGACAGTTTAGTGGTCAGCTATAGTTAATGTTCTCTATTCTATGACAGTTTAGTGGTCAGTTATAGTTAATGTTCTCTCTGATACCTATCCTATGACGGTTTAGTGGTCAGCTTTAGTGAATGTTCTCAGTGCTATCTATCCTATGACAGTTTAATGGTCAGCTATAGCTAATGTTCTCTATGATACTTATCCCATGACAGTTTAGTGGTCAGCTATAGTTAATGTTCTCTATTCTATGACAGTTTAGTGGTCAGCTATAGTTAATGTTCTCTATGATACTTATCCTATGACGGTTTAGTGGTCAGCTTTAGTTAATGTTCTCTCTGATACTTATCCTATGACAGTTTAGTGGTCAGCTATAGTTAATGATCTCTATCCTATGACAGTTTAGTGATCATCAATAATTAATGTTCTCTATTATACTAATCCTATGACAGTTTAGTGCTCAGCTATAGTTAATGTTCTCTATGATGCTTATCCTATGACAGTTTAGTGGTCAGCTATAGTTAATTATCTCTATCCTATGACAGTTTAGTGGTTAGCTATAGTTAGTGTTCTCTATGATACCTATCCTATGACAGTTTAGTGCTCAGCTATAGTTAATGTTCTCTATGATACTTATCCTATGACAGTTTAGTGCTCAGCTATAGTTAATGTTCTCTATGATACCTATCCTATGACAGTTTAGTGCTCAGCTATAGTTAGTGTTCTCTATAATACTTATCCTATGACAGTTTAGTGGTCAGCTATAGTTAATGTTCTCTATGATACTTATCCTATGACGGTTTAGTGGTCAGCTTTAGTTAATGTTCTCAGTGCTATCTATCCTATGACAGTTTAATGGTCAGCTATAGCTAATGTTCTCTATGATACTTATCCCATGACAGTTTAGTGGTCAGCTATAGTTAATGTTCTCTATGATACTTATCCTATGACAGTTTAGTGGTCAACTATAGTTAATGATCTCTATCCTATGACAGTTTAGTGGTTAGCTATAGTTAGTGTTATCAGTGATGCATATCCTATGACAGTTTAGTGATCATCAATAGTTAATGTTCTCTATGATACTAATCCTATGACAGTTTAGTGGTCAGCTATAGTTAATGTTCTCTATGATACCTTTCCCATGACAGTTTAGTGGTCAGATTTAGTTAATGTTCTCTATTCTATGACAGTTTAGTGATCAGCAATAGTTAATATTCTCTATGATACTTATCCTATGACAGTTTAGTGGTCAGCTATAGCTAATGTTCTCTATCCTATGACAGTTTAGTGGTCAGCTATAGATAACATTCTCAGTGCTACCTATACTTTGACGGTTTAATGGTCAGCTATAGTTAATGATCTCTATCCTATGACAGTTTAGTGGTTAGCTATAGTTAATGTTCTCAGTGATGCATATCCCATGACAGTTTAGTGGTCAGCTTTAGTTAATGTTCTCTATGATACCTATCCTATGACAGTTTAGTGGTCAGCTATAGCTAATGTTCTCTATCCTATGACAGTTTAGTGGTCAGCTATAGTTAACATTCTCAGTGCTATCTATACTTTGACGGTTTAGTGGTCAGCTATAGTTAATGTTCTCTATGATACCACTCCCATGACAGTTTAGTGGTCATCTTTAGTTAATGATCTCTATCCTATGACAGTTTAGTGGTCAGCTATAGTTAATGTTCTCTATTCTATGACAGTTTAGTGATCAGCAATAGTTAATATTCTCTATGATACTTATCCTATGACAGTTTAGTGGTCAGCTATAGCTAATGTTCTCTATCCTATGACAGTTTAGTGGTCAGCTATAGATAACATTCTCAGTGCTACCTATACTTTGACGGTTTAATGGTCAGCTATAGTTAATGATCTCTATCCTATGACAGTTTAGTGGTTAGCTATAGTTAATGTTCTCAGTGATGCATATCCCATGACAGTTTAGTGGTCAGCTTTAGTTAATGTTCTCTATGATACCTATCCTATGACAGTTTAGTGGTCAGCTATAGCTAATGTTCTCTATCCTATGACAGTTTAGTGGTCAGCTATAGTTAACATTCTCAGTGCTATCTATACTTTGACGGTTTAGTGGTCAGCTATAGTTAATGTTCTCTATGATACCACTCCCATGACAGTTTAGTGGTCATCTTTAGTTAATGATCTCTATCCTATGACAGTTTAGTGGTCAGCTATAGTTAATGTTCTCTATTCTATGACAGTTTAGTGATCAGCAATAGTTAATATTCTCTATGATACTTATCCTATGACAGTTTAGTGGTCAGCTATAGCTAATGTTCTCTATCCTATGACAGTTTAGTGGTCAGCTATAGATAACATTCTCAGTGCTACCTATACTTTGACGGTTTAATGGTCAGCTATAGTTAATGATCTCTATCCTATGACAGTTTAGTGGTTCGCTATAGTTAATGTTCTCAGTGATGCATATCCTATGACAGTTTAGTGGTCAGCTATAGTTAATGTTCTCTATGATACCACTCCCATGACAGTTTAGTGGTCAGCTTTAGTTAATGATCTCTATCCTATGACAGTTTAGTGGTCAGCAATAGTTAATGTTCTCTATGATACCTATCCTATGACAGGTTAGTGGTCAGCTATAGCTAATGTTCTCTATCCTATGACAATTTAGTGGTCAGCTTTAGTTAATGTTCTCTATGATACCTATCCTATGACAGGTTAGTGGTCAGCTATAGCTAATGTTCTCTATCCTATGACAGTTTAAATAGTGGTCAGCTATAGTTGACATTCTCAGTGTTACCTATACTTTGACGGTTTAATGGTCAGCTATAGTTAATGATCTCTATCCTATGACAGTTTAGTGGTCAGCTATAGTTAATGTTCTCTATTCTATGACAGTTTAGTGGTCAGTTATAGTTAATGTTCTCTATGATACCTATCCTATGACAGTTTAGTGTTCAGCTTTATTGTATGTTCTCTCTGATACCTATCCTATGACGGTTTAGTGGTCAGCTTTAGTGAATGTTCTCAGTGTTACCTATCCTATGACAGTTTAGTGGTCAGCTATAGCTAATGTTCTCTATGATACTTATCCTATGATAGTTTAGTGGTCAGCTATAGCTAATGTTCTCTATGATACTTATCCTATGATAGTTTAGTGGTCAGCTATAGCTAATGTTCTCTATGATACCTATCCTATGACAGTTTATTGGTTAGCTATAGTTAGTGTTCTCAGTGATGCATATCCTATGACAGCTTAGTGGTCAGCTATAGTTAATGTTCTCTATGATATGACAGTTTCGTGATCATCAATTATTAATGTTCTCTATGATACCTATCCTATGACAGTTTAGTGGTCAGCTATAGCTAATGTTCTTTATCCTATGACAGTTTAGTGGTCAGTTATAGTTAATGTTCTCTATGATACTTATCCTAAGACGGTTTAGTGGTCAGCTATAGTTGATGTTCTCTATCTTATGACAGTTTAGTGGTCAGCTATATTTAATGTTCTCTATGATATCTATCCTATGATGGTTTAGTGGTCAGCTTTAGTTAATGTTCTCAGTACTGCATATTCTATGACAGTTTAGTGGTCACCTATAGTTAATGTTCTCTATGATACCTATCCTATGACGGTTTAGTGGTCAGCTTTAGTTAATGTTCTCAGTACTGCCTATTCTATGACGGTTTAGTGGTCAGCTTTAGTTAATGTTTTCTATGATACCTATCCTATGACGTCAAGTAGTGACTCGTTGGGGACTCCTCACTCTGAATTTACACTGAAAGTAGTTGAAAAGTTTTGAAAACAGCATCTTTCATTTTTCTTGAAAAACAGTGGATTCAAATATGGTCCTTTATACATGTACCTTCTCGCTGCAGAACATAAAAACCATTATATGTCCGTCGGATGGGACGTTAAAGGGTGTCCCGTGTCAAGGATCACAACCCCCTTGGCACGCAAAATATCGTTCTCCTGATGTTCGAGAAAGAGTAAACTCACTGGGGATCGTGAAGGAAACTCAAACACTCACAACCAAACATATTGAATTGTTAACCGCCGTAAAATGGCTGAAGTATTGCCAAAACGGCGTAAAACCCTAATCAATCAATATAAATAATTAAGGACCTATGTACCCCATTTACACCCCATTCTTTATCATTGTATGATACATTCTATATACATAGTACATTCTGTACTTATTGTCAATACTAAACTCAGTAGGTACTTATTGTAAATACTAAACTCAGTACTTATTATCAAAACGAAACTCAGTATGTACTTATTGTAAATACTAAACTCAGTAGATACTTATTGTAAATACTAAATGCAGTACTTATTGTAAATACTAAACTCAGTACGTACTTATTATCAATACTAAACTAGTACTTATTGTAAATACTAAACTCAGTACGTACTTAATGTAAATACAAAACTCAATACGTACTTATTGTAAATACTAAACTCAGTGCTTATTTTAAATACTAAACTCAGTACTTATTGTAAATACTAAACTCAGTACGTACTTATTGTAAATACTAAACTCAGTATAGATTGTGTTGATTCACATGAATACTGTATTGGACAACTCGCCTTGGCAATGCCTATTCCATGCTTACAATGTGTCTTACGTCATATCCTGTTGTGTTTTTTTTTTGTTTTTTTTGTTTTTGTTAACTGAAACAGCTCACCCAGGCTTGTTTTTTGCTTTCAGTGACAATAACAAGACATTCTGAGAAAACGTCATATATCAAATATAACAAATGACGAAAAAATAAGTTTTTTCTTACAAATGCATGATACATTACATGACTCGATTATTACTTTTCGTACGTTTAAATTCGCCCCATTTTATGGTTCTGGACATACTCTTTGGAGCCTGACTATTCTCAACATCGCATTAACGTAAGACGTCCTCATACCGAACTGGCACATAAGCTGTGACGGCAGATTTACTTGTACATAGTTATAAAATTTTATATGCAATGATATACGTACAAAACGAAAAGAATTGCCCTTGTATTTGCTGCAACAAATTTCTAGTGAACGAGATTTGGTGGTCCCCCGAGATTTGATATATGCGCATAGTTTTTTCTCGAGATTCATCATTATATAATACCCTAAAAATAAAAACGTGTGAAATTACGTCGTGTAGTTTCACAACTGTAACCATCAATTACACGTATCAGTTTCCTAGAAACCTTTCCTCTAGTTTATCGTTCTATGAATATCCCAAAATAATCACAAACGTGTAAACTTCTCTTTTCTAATTATCGCAACGTGTATCAGATTCCTCAAACCACATCCTTAATTTCCATTCCCAGCGCTTCCCAGATATTTCAGATTGGTGTCCATGACTAATGGAACCAAAGATGCTGGCAATAAGAGATATCAGATGACCCTTACCCCCACCCTACCTTCTCTACCTTCCCCAAACAAAAGAGTAACATCCAGTAAGGAATACTGACATATTCTGTATGGTTTTTACTTTCTGCATTTAGCGAACTGTCATCTTCGGATTACATCAGGAACAATTTCAGCATTAACAACAATAGCTGGTATTTTACGTAGCTACGACCTTTATCAATGCACTCAATGGTACAGCTGTACGAATTAACAAAGTGCTTTACATACTGTAGAACAAAACATGTCTGTCTATTTTTACGATTTATCTTTTTCGGAATCGATAAAGGGGGTCTCAAGCATATTGTATAAACTGTCCATAACTTCCATATAAAAATTGACCAAAGCAATGGTATGTTAGTTCCAAGTATCCAACTTACAGATAATCGCTTGTCAACCATTTTCGAGATGTCAAACATTGTTGGTTGATCCAAGTTAACTTTCAGATAAAGAGAGATGGCGGAACATTTACAGTATACGGCCATAAATCATTTCATGTTTTCACTCTTTATTTCATTATGAAATTTTTCTTTAAAACTAAAAACTTAATATGGGGTCAATTTAGTTCAAATTCCATATTTTTTTCACTTGAGTATGTAGAATTGTTCAAATTGTTTTGGTTTTTCCCTAACATGTTGAGGAAATTGTGATAAATTAACCACAATTTATGAAATCATCAAGGCAAAATTTCTAACTTCAAGCAAATTACTTTCATTTGTGTCGAAGGAAATGAGCTTTACATTTGACGTGTGATCGCACCGCGAGTCCTAGAGGTAAAATTATTTTAAATCATATGAACCCACAGATAATGTTGCGATAAGTTGTTTGGTTTTGTTTTTTTCAAACGATTTTATCACTGCACAATATATAGTGAAAAAATGAAATGATGACTCACTTCTGGTCAAACACTGGACATTTGAATGTACGTGTCATTTACGGGAAAACATTTCATACACAGTTTGATTTGCGCCATTCAAAGACATATTCACTGGAATGTTCGTGTAATAAGGTCATTTAGAGTCAGCATTTCGCACATTTATGGTTGTTGTAACAATCTAATTTACCCAATTCAGCCTGTCATTGGGTACAATGTTGGCCATTCTATGCACACTTATTTTGATTACAGATTACTCCTATTGCCCACTAGAAAAATAGGGCTCACTGCGGGTGTGACCGGTCAACAGAGGATGTTTACTCCTCCTAGACATCTGATCTCACCTCTGGTATATCCAGGGGTCCGTGTTTGCCCTCTTCTGGTTTTGTAGTTATTGGAGCTGATGAGACTGATCTCTGTTTGTAATCTTCACCTTTTCACTTGACCACAAATGTCCCCCATCTTCACAATTTATATGCGCATGTGCAAATGCACAATATTTGCGACACACAACTACCAGTCAATGTGGTCACAAACAGTGATCACAGATAGTGTTCTCATGAAAGGAAGAGTTTATAGCATTAATTTACAAGTCAGGAAATGCTCATGTGTAAGATATTCTGGTTAATACGCTTTCAACGAGTATCTATTATCGAACACTCGTCTTAAATAAGTCAATTTTACACCAAATTACAGAATCCCAGTAAAGAGTAATAGGGAGTAAGTTTGATCTGCCTCTTGGAGATATAGAATTTCAAAGACCACGTGGTGGTTTATTCGTGCCAATCTTATATTTTAAAAAAATGAATTGTCCCTAATGCATTCTAGTAGAAGACCGTTATAGAGTTGTTTCCGCTGCTTAATCATTGATTTTGTGGTCGTTATATTTTTCCAGAACCCCCTGGATAGAGAAACCCCTTGAATCCCAAGGGCCAACGAGATTTTGATTTTGAAAGGTTAGAAACTTCCCTTAGAACCAAATCATGTAGAAAGAGAGAGAGAGAGAGAAAGAGAGAAAGATTAAAACCATAAAAATTCCGATAAATCATTCATGGTATGCTTCTTTTAGGTACTCTGAACGTCCACAAGGAAATTCTATTTATAAATAATGGTATTCAATACAAAATATCTCTAACCTGATACTTAAGTCAGAGAAATGTCAGATTAAAATCGTCTGAAGTATATATATTTTAGACGGGTCCATTAATATCAGTGCATCTATGCAAATATGACAGGTATATAGAAATGTGAATATATAGAAATGTGAATATATCAAAATTGATCTCTGTGTGATTGCAGTCAGTGTACTTTCGATTTATATATTTAGGCGATGTTCTTTTGAGTAGAATGCCATTAGTCAATATGTACTTCTGTGGTAAAGGAAGACATGTTTAATCCACACGGGATATTCTAGCTGTCACGGGCAAAGAAATCATAGGTCTACACTTTGATGTTATATATATAGAATATTCCTGAGGCAGAGTGGATAAAGCAGAGATAGACGGTCCTTAGGGGTACATAGGCATTATGGAAGCAATTACAGGCGCCATCTTGTAAGGCCTCGAGCCACTTCTGAAATTGACAAGTTAAGCGTCCGAGTGATATTCTAAATGTTGCAGATGGAAACTTCTGTTCATTAACCGACAGATTCAAACACTTGAAAGATCCAGAGTGCCGCAATTTACAGACTTAGAGCATTAAAGCTTTTTCATCGCTGGATGATGAATAGCACGGCACAGATTAATTACTCCAGAAACATAAAGTCTGAATTGAACATGGTATCGATTCCGATAAAGGCTATAGTGAGATCAATTACTGGACTGGATATAAAGATATCGTGATCAGTAGAAATGGATTAACAGTGTGTAACCGCGATCAAATCGAGTGATTATAATGGTAATTGGATATCATCGTCTTGATAGTAGCCTTTTGCTTTCAACCTCCTGCCTGGGGTGAAAATTAGATTAATTGGTGTCGATTTAGCTCGTTTGCTTATAGTAATCGCTATCGTCTCTATATCATCAGAGCTAAACGGTTATCATAACTATTAAGGCGAATACATCTGTATTTGGTCAGATGACAACATAAAGAAGGATATATTTGATGTTCTATATACCGCGAATATTTTTATTGTTTTATAAAACACGAATATATTTGATGTTTTATATAGCAGAAAATATATTTGATATTATATACAACAAATATATTTAATATTTTATATAACACCAATATATTTAATGCTTTATATAACACGAATATATTTGATGTTTTATATAGCACGAATATATTTGATATTATATACAACAAATATATTTAATATTTTATATAACACCAATATATTTAATGCTTTATATAACACGAATATATTTAATGCTTTATATAACACGAGTATATTTAATGTTTTATATAACACGAATATATTTAATGTTTTATATAACACGAATATTTTCAATGCTTTATATAACACGAATATATTTCATGTTCTATATACCGCGAATATAGTTAATGTTCTATATCGCATGAATCCTTAAAGCAAAATTACAGTGTCTCAATAACCGTATAATTAAATATATTTACAAACAAATCTGGCTATGATGTTGCTACTTCTGTGTACATTCTGTTAAATAATTTAAATATAATATACATGTATCCGGAAACGTTTCAAAATGAAAATATCACAACAACAGAGCCTCCTTAAAATTAGTTATACTTGTCAATATAAGGAATTGTCTACAGTGCCATCGTTCCATTTTGGAACACAGATAGGGTAAAGATCATTAATTGCCCAAGTTTGAGCGCACTAGATTAAGTGACATCTTAAGTGACATTTGCTAATATTGATAATGCCATACTTTAGAAAACTACTTGTCTCTATTGTAGATGGCGTCTCCATACGAGTGAAAATTTTTCGAGCGGGACGTTAAACAGAACACAACCAACTTATTGCGGATGATGTCATGTAATGAAAGTACTCTGCCAACCACTGGTAAACATGTAAGTGACATGATAGTAACAGACATATGACACATATATTGTTCTTTTGCACGTGAAAAATATGAATTACATAAAATAATCAATATTTGCCGTAACTTAACGCTCTAGCAAGTTTATCGTTATTTCAGATTTCAAACATTTTGGTTGAGCATCACCGAAGAGACATTTGTCGAAATGGGCATTTGGTGCATCAAAATTGGTACCGTATAAGTTTTACATTATAACAGTTATAGATCAGAAGTGTTTGCCTGTCTGGAATGGAGTACATGTACATGTAAAGCCTATCGGGAATGGGGTACATGTAACGCCTATTTGGAATGGGGTGCATGTAAAGCCTATCGGGAATGGGGTACATGTAAAGCCTATCGGGAGTTAGGTACATGTAAAGTCTATCGTGAAGTAGGTACATGTACATGTAAAGCCTATCGGGAATGGGGTACATGTAAAGCCTATCGGGAATGGGGTACATGTAAAGCCTATCGGGAATGAGGTACATGTAATTATATAATGTCTATCGGGAATGGGGTACATCAACCATTAAGCATGCACAGAATGCTCTAGGCAGTGTAAAGTCGCTCATTATTTCTGGGAAAAAAACATTTTTTAAATGAACACATAACGACATTTTTAATAATACATACTGCATTTAGGAAACAAGACGCGTCACGCCAGCATACTTCATTAAGCGCTTCATGAAAAACATACCGGTGTGAACTACTGCAGTTCATACCCTCATGACTATTCAAAAAACTGAAGTTTATTTTTTTTTTTTATACTTATCGCC
Source organism: Ostrea edulis (assembly GCF_947568905.1). NCBI lineage: Eukaryota > Metazoa > Mollusca > Bivalvia > Ostreida > Ostreidae > Ostrea > Ostrea edulis. The sequence continues at coordinate 43,615,779 of NC_079171.1, read as the reverse complement.
GTTAAAATAGACGTACTAAACTTAGCTTTAATCACAACTGTAACCCATTCTTGAGGAATAGCAATCACTACAGTTGATAAAGATATCAAAAGCAAAATCACTGGAAGTGTATATATATATATATATATGAATGTCTATAACCCGTATTCTCATAAACTCATTCCAGCAAATCACCTTTTATAGCTTTTTTGTAGTCCGTCATCGACAGAGTATGGAAACCATTATGCTCTTGGCGAGTGTGGAATCTGTATCTCGCTAAGTAACGGTTTTTGATGGGAATCCCCAAAGATTTCCAAATGACATGTATTCTTAGGTTACAGTAATAAAAGCATTGTGTTGTATTCGTTAGACCTCCAATGGGCTATTCAAAACCTTGGATTCATCTGTGCGTGTTAGGAAGATTGCAATGAAGGTACTGAGGGCGGATCATGCTTTTTTTCTTTTTCGTAGGAAATGGTTCAACATTTGTTTATTTATCTTTTCAATGCAATTTGTTTTAGTTACGCATACCATAGTAAGCTTTGAAATATACTGTAGATACCCACTAAACATTCATACATGTACATGGATACGAAGAATCGGGAACTATTTTTCTTCCTTCCTTTCTACCTTTTAATTCTCTCCCACCAGGAGGTGGGACTGAGTCCAGGAATTTCACCAACAAAGTGAGAAAATGACGTAACCTGGCGATTTTCTAGCCGAACACTGGGTCGTCGCATATTTCATAGACCTTGCGCATCTTCGCTTGTCACGTGTCCTATTTTGTTACTCTCAGAAATAAGGCTATGCGAATCGGACAGTTGGCTAGCGAAGATTGATACTGCGTCACCAATAGTGACGCGTTTAAAACATTTACAGTCACTTGACGTCATACAAATAAAGATGCATATAGTTTATTAAAAATTGGATTTCCGAGCATGACAAACGACAAATATACCATTTAAGCCGGTAATTTCAATGAACCAGAACTTAAATATACTCGGCTTTACATGAATACATGGAGAAATTGTCATCAAAAAAATATCTGCTGTCTATCAAGTTTATTCTTACAGAAAATGTTGTTAATGAATAAGAAAAAAAATGTATTTAAAGATATTTTTTCAGGCATTTTCACTACATCACTTCATTTTAGGCATATCACTCGTTTTCAATTGCATCAATTGAAATGAGAGTATTTTCTACTGTCAAAAGAGAAAAAAAAAACATTTTCTTTCCTTGTAAGTTACGTGCAAACTTTACATTTAAAAAAAAATACCAGATAGACATATCCAAAAGTGGCATATTTATTCAGCTGCAGTAGGCATTCAATGATGTGTAACACCAACACCCCCCCCCCCCCCCCCCCCGCACTCGCTCATGGAGGGAATTTTGTTAGTCGAATCGGCAAAGTAACGACAACATTAATCTTGAATGGAGCGTAAAACAACAGACCTGCGTTGTATTACATAATGATTTGAAAATATTGATATAAGTCGTAGTTGTTTTTGTTTTCTATGGTTTGCCTAAATAAATACATGTTATATGAAAATGCAGCAGTACTGATGAATTCAATTGGGTAAAAAGCGTACTTGTTTTAAATGCGTATAATGAACGCTTAGAAAAAACGCTGAAGTGGACGCACATCACCATCGCAACATAAACGAATTCAAAAGGAAGAAAGATAATCAATATAACCAGAATTAAGAATTTGATTAATTACAAAATCTGTGGGTGCAAATTTAAAGTATTCTATCAAGAAATCTTATATCAATTACAAAACCATCGAAGGATCAATTCAGGTTAACAAAAGAAAACCTCCATCTGTCCGGGTCTGGTTTTAGTCTTTACAAAACGCTCACTCATATTTTTTCTAGATTGTCACCTAAGGCTGAGTAAATGTAATCGCTTGTTTTTTAATGTCTTTAGTATGTGGATATAGAAATAAACTATTAATACACCTCTTACAAAGATGTACTCGTAAAATGCACGTATTGTTTACGAATTTTGAGCCCTATATGATACTTCGTATTTTTGTAATGGTAGTATGCGGTCTTAAAAGCAATATTATCTCTATGGGAAAAAAAATGTAAAAATGTGCTATCGTGATAGTTTTGTTTGTAACTTTAAGCATAATCATAAAGGTGAGTCTAAGATTTTATTAAGGTAAAGCTTTAGGTTCTTTGGAATATCATAGCATTGTATAGAAATCAATTTCTGTACGGAAGACAATAATGCAATTTGCCTTCGAGCCTCTGAATAGGTATTGATAACACAAGTTTATAAACCTTAATATCATGTGTCATTGAAATAGCAAATCACAATTTTACAACAACAAAATGACAGCTAGTGTTGCTTAAATAATCATTTCGGGCTAACTTTCTACTAGGTATACATTTATTTCAGAAGATATTTATTGGCAACAATAAAACATGTTACTTCATGATTGTAAAGCTGTACATGTAGATATAAATCCCGTGGGGATACAGGTTAGAATTTTCCCTCAGTACCCCCTTGCTTGTCGTAAGAGGCGACTAAATGGGACGGTCCTTCGGATGAGACCGAAAAAAAGAGGCCCCGTGTCACAGCAGGTGTGGCACGATAAAGATCCCTCCCTGCTCAGTGACCATAAGCGCCGAGCATAGGCCTAAACTTTGCAGCCCTCCACCGGCAGTGGTGACGTCTCCATATGAGTGAAATATTCTCGAGATGGACATTAAACAATATTCAATCAATCAATCAATCATGTAGATATAGTATTAACATGAACATGTATGGTGTTAAAACAGGAAGTGACATCACCAAACGGTCGCCATTAAGTGAGGACATGACCTTCAAAACTGAGGTGTTTTGTTGCAGTGAGTTACATGTAACTAATCAGTTGATTGGTTGTGTATTGTTTAACATCAGACCGGTTCCGGGAAACAATAAGCAGTAGTGTACAATATCCGGATTTAATTTCTAAAGGGATAATTGATAGACTACTAGAATATAGTGAGAAATCTGTGCATATTACGATGATAAGGATAAATGGTATTTTATTGGATTTATCTCCCTATAAGAATTGTATGTGTCAATGTTGAGGAAGAATGTAATGTATTCTTGTATGACATGTTTTCGTTTGTCGCATACGGTATCGTGTTTCCGGTGAATAACGCAGAATGAAAGGTTATTGTCCTTAGAATGCAATCGACCTCGGTGCAGATAGTTCCACTTGACTGCTTATGTATAATCTCTTATCTAAAGAGATGGTATGCATTCAAACTAAATTATTGAAGGAAGATAAAAAAATATTTGTTTTAAAAAACATGGGAAAATAATCACAGCATATACTGCCAGCGGTACAACTGACTGAGCTATTCTAAGCACAAGTACTAGTAAAATAATTCCCATTGTTTTGTCGTTTTTTCGTTAATTTCGACCCCAAGGCAGGAGTGACCCTCAAAAAACTACTATTGTGAATTGTTCTAAACATTATAACCTACCAAAATAAAAAACCAAAATCCATGTCCAAATTGGTGCTTCATGTGGGTGAAATGTTGTTTGAGCCAACTTTGAAGGTTAATTTCAACATTGTAGATATAAAATGTAGGTTCGAAATGAAAATATGAAAATAATAATATATATGAACGATAGAAAATGATTATAGAAACTTGATATACATATAACAATGTGAGTTTCCCCGGGAAATTGTTCTCCCCTATAGGTTTTTTTTATTATTCTGAATTAATCCTTAATTTGTCAAGCAAACGCACCATGATAATGACATGATCTATTTTGAATTTTTCCCAACCAAAGAGGATGACATGGGCGGGACGACACCCGTTCCACTCACTCACTAGCTATCGCTGTGCAGGACACTTGTATCAAGTCTACTCATAAAATGGCTTGGAAATGTGTTTTGGGCAGGGAATCAGCACGTGAATCCCGTGGCTGAAAACCTCCTCGAAATGCTTAATTTATTAAACGATGATTTCAAAGTAATCAAAACTAGCATATTGGCAATTCATAGAATGCCACCCCTTTATTTTCCTCGACTTTATATAACAGATCAGTATCATCTGCTTGGAACATAATTCACTTAAAGTTTTTCCTTGAAGTTTTTACAGTGTCAAAGTACAAAGTCACGGCATCCCAGATTCTGAAAATTATACTCATCTGCGAGAAAAAAGACGATCTGCGGCGAGTTTTTTGCGTCGCGTACAAATATTGGCCGTCTGTAGCTGGCTAGGTGATTTAGAATTCCCTTTGTCAAACGGCATTTACTACACTTCATTAGAAGTAATTGAAAATTTCCACTTGATCAGTGAAGGGGTGGATCTCATTACGGAAACTAGCATTAAAGGAATGAATGCCTTTATAGATTCCATCCTTTATCTAAAGTTTCGGTTGTTTAATAGAAGATTTTTTGCTATTGTGCTTTGATTTCCCTAAAGAAAAAAATATGTCATTTTCTAAAGAACTTCCTGGTTACGGTGAACTATTTTCTAAACCAATGTCGGAACAAAGCCGTGGTGAGCAGTATAACTGTTCTCTATGCGTTTCTTTCTCTATTCCCGTTTCCACATGCACTATCATAGTAAAAATGATATAATTTCGCGAGGGTTTAATTTGAATTCGAGGTTTCAACATGTTCGCGAACTTAGCGTATCCAATATGAAAGTGAACATCACAGAGAGAGAGAGAGAGAGAGAGATAGAGAGAGAGAGAGAGAGAGAGAGAGAGAGAGAGTATACACTTTAGCTTTCCTCGATCTAAAAACAGGAACATATGATTCATAAAAATGATTTTACATACTACGCGATAACGTGAACGAATTTAAATTAGTGAAGAAAGAGAGAGAAAGAAAGAAAGGGAGAGACAAAAGGCCATGCAATTCACGATGGCTCTCACTTTAATGGCATGTAGACAAAAAGAGGACATGCAAAGACATGCATTATCATCAAAAGAACAACCTGTCTTAGATATTTATTTTATAACATTCCTTGTAATATTTATAGAGACAGTCAGATTAGAATCACCATGTGCTTCAATCCTATTAAGAATAGTGTTTTAAACCATCGGAGAATACTTTTCAAATTAACTTTTCTTCTCAAATAAAAATACGTCATGGAGCCACTTTACGAAAATGATTAAAATACAAATTCTATACTTTTCGCTGCTGCTTTGGAAATCCATTAACCTTTCACGAACATAAACATGTCGATCGCTGAACGATACGCATGTATTGTGTTGTATTATTGCAATGCCGAGGATTGCACAGATCCCGGATGACATAACGTCTGCGATGTAATTTTCGATGAGTTCCGTCGGAAATTCAAGATTTTTACAATTCCCTGGACATTAATTAGATTGAACAGAGTCCATAATTGTGGGTTTTGTGTATTTATTTTTCCGTCCATTTTGTTATTTATCTCGTCAATTCAAACATCGATGCGTCTTCTTCTAGTATGATGTGTTTATCATCGCCTTTTATCTTGTATGAACGCGTCTTCTTTCCTAATTGTAATTGTTTAGGAACATAATTTAGTAATACTTGTACGAAAAATTGTACAAAAAACTTGTAACGATGTATGGTAGAACGTCCCTACATCGTATTGTCTCTTTTAGAAAATAGTGCTGAATTTTGTTCAGATTGCTATCAAGACACGGAGCTTATGTCTCAGATACCTTCTTTAAAATAACGGCAACAATCATGGATATGCGAAAGAAATCTTAGTCTGAATACAGAGTATCGAACTTGTAACCACCCCCACCCCCCTCAGTCCTCAGTGCTCTATCTAATTAATTTGATTTAAATTGGGAGACAACATTTGCTTTGTCCTACAAAATTTCTAAAACAAATACACGTTAATCTAAATCAAAAACAGTATTGTATTTAAACAGACATGGTGTGTTTCCCTGCGATACATGTAGATTAGAGATATAGTTCAACCGGAAGCGACACTGTCCAACCGGAAACGATAGGTTAAATAGAACTAGTAGTGTTTCATCCTAGCGTTGCTGCATGTCCTCAACATTACATGAAAATACGTTACCATAGCAACATGTACTGTACTGTAGCCTCAAATTATTTTTTATACCTCAGTATGAGAATTCTATGCAACACGTATCTGATTGGTTTAGACAGACACGTGCCAGGGTTGACAAAACTTCATATCTCCCTCTCAAACATCATATCTCCCTCTCAAACATCATATATCCCCATCATATTTACCCCTTGGGCAGCCTCGTGCATTTTCCATAAATTCAATATCTAGGTAAACGAAGGTTACTGTGACGTCACAATAAGTCCGAGTCATTGTACTTTCATAGTTCGAAAGGTAAAAAAATATGCGGGTCTCTGATACACATTTAAATCGTCAGGTTTTAATTGATACAAAAAAGCCAAGGAAGTAAATCTACATTCAAGGAAAATGAAAATACAAAAACTGGTTATCATTTCACTGTATTTCGTTGTTTGTACCTTCTATCGTAATACGTTGATGGCGCGGTTTTACCGTTAGGGCGATCTCAGCTACATACATGAGCGGACTCCAATTTCAAATACATTTTTGTAGTCTTGCTTTGTTTCGGTATAATACACAATTTATTGTATGAATGATCGGGGATATGAAGATTTATTCACCCAAGAAAAATCATATTCCCCTCGGGCGTTATCCTCGGGAAATATGATTTTTCTTGGGTGAATAAATCTTCATATCTCCCTCACTACCATTCAATAAATGTATAATAAACCCCCTCAAACAGAGTCTATAGGGAGTACACTGAAATTGCCTTATCCGTCTTTCTGTTTGTAGAATAATTTGTCCGGAGTACACTGATGGACACATCTAATTAAAACTTTGTGTGTATCTTGTATGAATAGTGAAGCTGTTCGCCCGTTATTTGATCGATATTTTTTTTTTTAAATTTCAAGGACGTTGTATATATATTTTTCCATTTTGAGGGGGATTGGTATGATGTTGTCGTTGCTGAGAGTAGATCTTAATAAAAAGCACTGAGTATACAGCTAGTTGGGGTCCGCGTTGAAAAATCCACAGACACTTATAGAAAAAAACCCACCTAATTAGACCTACTTTTGATTCATGAAACTTGTAAACATAGAGGACTGAAAGTCTCTATAAATACTCTAAGCTCCACATCGCAATCATATACACGACTACTATTATGTGAGCGTTTCTCAAATATTTACTATTTCCCATTTCTCTTGACTTAGTTTTTCAATGCTCGTGCTCCGAGATTACAACTTGTACTTCTAGGATGGATGTTGTGTTTATCTCTGTTCCCGCGGTTTTGGATTTTTAAAACCTTCCGCGTACAAAGTAAATCTGTTAATGTTTTGTTTACATATGAATACCCAATACGATTATTCATTTAGTTATGAATGAAATTTGCATATGCTTACAAATGCATAAAACACATTGATATTTGGCTAATTATTGCAATGTCAAGCAAACTGTTTTCTGGATCGCAGTCGAGGAAAATAACTAGAACAAATGTGATGTGATAAGACCGGTCATCGCGCGAACCAGTCAAACTGAGGGAGAAAAAAAGTTCCTCTGTTAATTATAAAAAAAAGATTGTCTTTTCTAGCCTTTGCAAATTATAAAACATCTTTGAACGCGTTTTTCAAAATCTCAGTTACATGTATGTATACGGGGAATTGTTTTTTGATATTACAAAACACACATTTCGTTAATGAAAATCGTCTGCTCATTTTGGCGGTGCGTGCAGATTGGTACAAATGAACGCGCAGATAGTTGGGTCAATGACTTTGCTATGGATTCCGATTAGAAAACCATTTATTCAATGACCACAAATTCACTATGTCCCCTCATTCAATGTACCCTGCGGCTTATTAGTCCAGCTAGGACGGTTCTAGTTTTCTGTCACAACAAACACGGGAGACGATAATTTATCAATTGATTGAATTCATACAGCTTAATTTGGTATAGTGTCGAAATAAAATTTCGTGTTATTAATGACGATTATAAAATACATTTCGATATACATGTATATAAATATATACATGTATTCACAAAATATGTTATTTTCAGTTTTTCATACATTTTCTCTATTTGAAAAAAACAAATACGTTCCCTCAAATACATGTACCTCTCGCACGATATAAGAGTTCCTATGTACTGTGTATGTATGATCTACAGTTGTATATCTCCCAGACATTGAATGTACTGTGTTACTTTTTCCGAGCCTTTGCTTGCAAAATAAATTAAAAAAAAAGAAATTTGGTATAAATGGCGTTAAAAATGAATTCTTGTATCAAAAAGTGAAATCGATCTCATAAATTGTTTTCCAGGGTATAAATAAAATTCGTGAGACATTTCTATCGCTGCGATTATAGGCTGTTACAACACAGGATAAATCTGTTCTAAGTTGTCCCTGTCTAAGGCTTCGCTTACACGTATTTCTAACATAGTGACGCTATGGTTTTCTAACTGCCCAATCAATTCATATTCCAAAGAAACGCGGTCAGCACGAAATGTGATCGGAATGAATTTTGAAACCTAAAAAAATAATAATGAATTCTTCTTGCATCATAAAGGTGTTTTCATGGTAGTGATGTGTCCACGGAATGAAATAAAAACGTTCTACATACAGGGGAATGGTTGGGGGTGGGGGTGAATTGAAGAAGTATAGTGGGTAATGGGAAACAAAGGACACATCTTCAAACACGAACATAACCCCCCCCCCCAGAAAGCAATCCTATATATGTACCCACTTGTATGATAGTATTTTCAAATCACCATGTTTACACATGTATCCATTTGTATTATTTGATAAAAATCTAGAAACAGATATATCAATCATTCGTGCGCACTGAAATTAATCTCGGTAAACGTTTAACACGACGCAAATTCAACTAGTTTCTTTTTTATACAACAAGCTTATAGACTTGTCTTACACAAAATCATAATGACCGACTTTCATTTGAACGCAAAATGGGAAAACAAATTATCAGTTACATATATACAATGTAGTGTCTTAGATATGATATTGCCTTGTAGGTTAGCGTAGTAGGTTATTGTTTGCCCCCCTCCCCCAACAAAAGACGAAGAAAAAGTATAAAATAAATGAATTAAAAACATTTCATCGTGAGTTCGAATATTCCAGTTATTTTCATATTTCCCTCTTACTTTCTGATAAAAGTCTATTTTTCACTAGTGAAAAGTTAATTTCAAAGTTTTCGATTTTAAGGTATGTGTACACATATCCTCCATTTTCCAATTTTAGCAGATTGATACATGTATATAAACACTGCAATTATGTTCTATCTGAAATCAAATAACATAGCCAAGCAATTTTTGTCTAGATCTTAAAACTGACAAGTCCCACCGACTTCAACCCATCATTCACCAAGCAAGAGTTTTACAGACTAAGCTGTCTCTTTGCTTAGTAATTTTAAAGCTGTAATAATACATCACGCTACGAAAACATCCACTGACAGATATGTCACTACTAATCATCCTTAAAGGAACTTTCTCATTTTCTTCTCATCGATTAATAAGGCGTTAAGGTAATACAGACATGATAAGTCACGTTAAAGCATGATAAGAAAGCTTTCTGGGCGTCTCCGCAAAAAAGTTCATAAGAAAATGAAAAAAAAAAAAAAAATGAAAAAGAGAGAGTACCAGTTTAAATCTATGTCAGAAAAAATGTACACACATGGGCAGTGAAGACACGAAGTTTACATTCTACAAATAAATTGTTGTACGGTAGTTTTCATTGTTTCGGAGATTGTGCAATGTCTTCATACATTTTATCAATTACCGGTATACTGAAGGCGATTTCATGTGGTGGAATTAATAAGCCACTCCCTCCATAGTAACATTGTAGTAGCTAGAGGTCAAATGCGAAACTTGCGGCGGTCATTACGGGAACTGGCTTTACCACTGTGAAAATACAAGTTGGTGTGGCGGTAAAACAAGGAGGGGGAGAGAGAGAGAGAGAGAGAGAGAGAGAGAGAGAGAGAGAGAGAGAGAGAGAGAGAGAGTATTCAGACTTACCCCTGTAAGTTTAGGACGAGTTATTGCATGACTTTTCTTGAAATTAAATTTTGATGGCATGACCTTTCTTGAAATAGAACATCATAATTAAATTTGTGGAACAAAATCCCCAAAGGTTTTACGCATTAAGATGCAGCCATGCTCTATTCAAGCTTCATATAAACTGTGAAAAAGTCAACACCAAAGACGCTTGGAGTAAATCAATGCGTTATTTTTTTTTTAAAGGATCTACTATCAGGTATTCCAGTTTTAAGGGAAGCGGTGATTTGTGAATCTGTCATACGTATCTTTTGAAAAAAAAAGTCTCCTTTTGATAATGTTGACAGATTTCATCTCGATATACTCCCCCTTACCAAGTTTTGTCTGGCCATGATGCAGAAGTAACAGTCGCAGCAATTTTCCTTATACGTTTAATTCATGTGCGTTATCTTTATTTTAAATTCACATATACTAGCATTTTCTCACAGAGAATCAAATAGAAAGAATGTTTGTCATGTGTTATTAACGGATACAAGAAAACGTAATTATATGATAATTAACAGGTAATTAAGAAGATGGAAAAGACAAACGAGTTTCATTTTACTGATGAAAATTTGTCACATTTGCGCGGTTTTTTTTTTTTTTTCTTGGTTTTTTTTTTTTTTTTTAATCTTGATATCAATGTGTTAAATTACAGAGGACAGATATGTGTAGATGCTTCTACAGATTTTCTTTTGAATTAAGATATTTCAAAGCCTCGATTTTGATTTATTTTTTTCAATTTCGTGGAGCATATAAGGCAAAAATGCATTTTGAGATTAATCAACAACAACAATAAATAAATGAAGGAAGGAAAAAAAAACAGCGAAAAACAATGTAAAGGATTTCCTAATAAAAGTGATAAATGTGTACAAACTTACCTAAATCAGATGAAATAACCAAGTTTTGTGATAGATGGGAGTCCAGCACACGCCCGGTATAGCGTATATTCTATCCTTTTATTAAACACGATCGATCCAACGCTTTCCGAAAACCGCGCGAAATATCTCTCTTCTATCAGCAGACGACACGGCCCCTAAATGCTGCGCGCGATGAATCTAGCAGACGACAACTATTTCCATAACATACGACAATGTTGGTTGAGCATTGCATGCAGACAAGTGGTACTGTGCATCTAGATTTTTCTCGTCTCTCTCGGATGACACAATTGACAGATATCGATTTGAAAACAATTATGTCCCGTACATTTAAACGATTCATTCGAGAGGAAATGCAGTTTTTCCTCTGATTACTAGAAATGAACATTGCAAGAATTATTGTGTTCCTGTGAAGTGTTTACATTTTTTGTCAAAATGGATGAGTTTTTATATTACAAAGAACATCAAGTACTGTCCAGGGGAAAATGAAATATTTTGTTTATTCATCTTCACGACCTAGAAGCAGTCATCAATAAAACATCGCTGTCTTCATTAAGTCTCTATAATCTAACATCAAATGAAAATTGGGTATTGAATGTAAATCGCGCGTTTTCTATTATAAGGGTGAATGACATGTCAAAATGATAGACTTCCTGTCGTCCCACACATGGGACAATAAAAATGAGTAAACTATTTCTTGTACTCTTCAATTTCATCGCCTTGCAGGTTGGTTCAGACGTTAGATTTTGAGGTCGTGAGTTCTAATCTTGCAGTGGTTTTAATTCCCCGCCCCAATTGCTAATCGAACTGCATTTGTCACTAAATATAGTACACAAATTTCGATTATTAAATATTGATATTTTACACATACTTTACTTTCCATTATTTTTTTTAATGCATCCGTAAAGTGCAGCAAAGAAAGGAATTAGATAGTTACTGATAAGCAAGAAATTTATATGCAATATTTGTATTTACACACGTACATGTTTATACAGTATCTACATGTTTCTTTACAGAAAGGGAGTGTATGGGTGGGCGGGATATAATTATATATTTTAAGAAATGTTTACAAAAATTTACCTTAGTTTCATACGGGTGACTTTCATTATCACCAACAGTCTCAGGAAGGTAGATTTACGTGGACGTGTATAATATTTCATTGTTTTGTGGATATTGCAAGCACACTTCTAATGTATTACATCATCCAGTGCTAAAATAAATTTTCAATTATACTGCCACTCCATATAACATACCTAATTCGCATGATTTCTGCACATAACACTGTAGCAGATACTTCCATGATTTCCGAAATTTCACGTCAAACAAATTGGTGAAAATTTCAATTTTAGTGTGTGTCACTAGGGGGTACAGCTTTCAGTGGAGGTAGGGGGCAATGAACCAATCATAATGTGATCAGTTTAAGAAAGCGTCATTTGGATTTAAGATTAATATACCAAACCACCTTGGCGATGTTATCATTCTTTGATTTGAAATGTCGCTTGTACATGTATATAAATGCAGTCGATACATTAATATTTCTGATCAAAGAATTATTTGTTATGTTCTTATATCATCAAGATGTTCCAAAATTGGGTTTCAAAATTGACGTCATTAAAGAAAAGGGATATTGTATTTGGGCAATGCTTATTGTATTGTTGTCACTGAAAAGATATTTCACTGTATTTACATGTTAAAATAATTAATATATGTAAGTGAGAATATCAAAACGTTAAATTTACTTTGTTGTTTGTGATATTCAGGCTTGAAATTTAATTTAGACTCTCAGTTCAACTATAATTGATTTTACTAGTGAACTGCAGGGTGATGCCATGAAGAAAATGTAAACGTTGGTTACACCTACTGAAAAGAAAGTTACAACATACACGTACATCAAACTAAAAAAGGCTGCAGTGGGCAATATGACCAAAATATGATAGCAATAAAAAGGGAATGGACACTCGTTTTTATACAGCTGAAAAAGATGTAGTGTTTACTAATTTGCATGGACTACATGTTTCTAATAAGGCCAAAATAAAATGTATGTGTGTTTCCGGTTTCCCGACCCTACCTACTCTTTTGCTGCCGATCCTAAATAATTTATTGATAATATATGCATGCATATGAAAGAAAATAGAAATCCTGAATTTCTTTTCGCATTCTAGTTTCTCTGATCTACATTAAAACTACTATTAATTGATCTTCAAAATATGTGAAAAGTATTTGTAATGTATATAGACCAGTATTGAAAGCGTATCAAAAACTAAGATTTCAAATAAAATGTTTTAATAAAATAAAAAAATTACCTAACAACCCTACTTAAATTTATTTAAGAGTGAAATAGGAAACACACCTACTTCATTTTGACCTAAAGAGAGGGGTTAAAGTTAAACGATCTCTGCGTTCCTGCAATTCACGATTGCTAGAAAAACCCCTCGTTTGTACAAAGACCTATGGAGATCGAAGGTTTGATGTAACAGCTGCCACACTATGGAACAATTTACCGATACACATCCGTTCAAAACAAACGTTTTAAGACAAACCTCAAAGCATATCTTTTTAGGAAATCTTATAACCATATTTTGTAATATATTCTTTTTTAAAGTAAATGCTGGTTTGTCGCATGAACTCGTAATGTTTAAATTGTTTTATTTTATTTGGATGTTATATTTTATGCTCAGATTAATCTTATCATGTTTTACATTTTACATTGTTAAAGCGCTTAGAGTAATTACACATTATATAATGTGCTATATAAATGCAGCACATTATTATTATTATCATTAAAGTTCCACATTGCAATAGAGGAACTCATATTAATCACACTAGTGCACTCACTATTTTTGGAGACAGTCTGATTCTACTCTTTAGACAAGAGCCCCACAGGCCTTAACGGGAGTAGCAAAGCCTTTACATAGGACATACATTTTGCTTTTCCTCTCATGCGTCTTAGATTAAAGAAGGAATATTTGATTCGTTTTCACTAGAGAGCTATATTGGCCCCACCCTAGAGCCTAAACCCCTAATCCAGGGGCCATGTTTTTCACAATAGAGATGTTCATGGACATCACGAGCTTGCGTTTAATTTTTTCTCAATCAGGACTGACAGTAGAGAAATTTTTTAAAGATATACCATAGCCATAATAGATGGCCAAACTTGTCCCACTCTAGAGACTGAACACCAGACTAAGGGGCTGTGAATTTCCCATTATTGGTAAAGGGATTCATGTACATCATAACCATGCATTTGTTTTTTCTCACACATGTGTGGGAGTAGAGAAGAAGATTTTTGAAAATTTGGCATTTGTTGTGGCAATTTTGGGAGCTAAGATAATAAATTTCACAATTTACATTCCTCTTATCCTAAAGAAGTTCCACACCACAAAATGGTAACAATTGGCCTTTATAGCTTTCAAGAAGTTTAACATGTAAACTTGCTAACGGACGACGGGCGAATACTAACGACTCAGGTGACCTAAATAGTAGCAATATGTGACACCCGCTAGTTACAAAGAGGTTTTGGAATGTTGGATATAGACTTTACAACGCTAAATTCTTGTAATTTAGGGGTGGTCCAAGAGCGATTGGCCAAACGAAAGAAGACACGATATAAGTGGGTTCAACAATTTCATATTTTAGAAAAATGCAGTGCCAATTTTGTATTGAAACCATTTCTTCTTTCATTTAAAACAATCAACAACTGAATTATACACATTAGATAATTAAGAGATAAGTATATCTTATACATGTTGAATTTTCACAATCAAAGTTTAAATAACAGTATTCATTTTACATTAAATCCTTTCGTACATGCATGAAAATGCGTGGTTATGGATAAAGGGTTACTGTGTTTAATACCAAACATTAATAGTGTTTTGTATAAGAAACATTTATGTGTGGTAATTTAAAAGAACGCAAACAGAAAACATAGGTGTAACGTCTGAATAAATTCATTGTTGTGATCCATGTGTATTTTTGAAAATAATTTATATTTCCTTAATAACCAATAACTTAAGAAATTAGTACATTGCCCCCTGCCTCCACTGAAAGCTGTACCCCCTAGTGACACACACTAAAATTGAAGTTTTCACCGATTATTTGACGTGAAATTTCGGAAATAGCACACCATGGAATCACTTAATTTTGTGCCCCCCCCCCCCCCCAAATCGTCCCAGACCCCCTACCTCATAAAGTGGCGCCCACTGTAACCGCAATTCCTGGATCCGCCCCTGATTAATGTCTAAAGACTAAAGTTATGATTCCTACATCTATAAGGACTATGAAATATAGAGGTTGGCAAACATGGATCCCTGAGCATACCAAGGTTGGGATAAGCTGCTTGAAGGAATAGTCGACCCCTGCCGACCGGTCACACCCGCTGTGAGTTCTATATCTTGATCAGGTAAACAGATAATTAATAATCAAAATCAGGTTGTAGAGAACGGCCTATAACAATTGGTATGAAACACGTCCGATACCATTTGATATAATAACAGGTTATATTGGTAACTTAGATCGTTATAACGACCATAAAGTTTGCGAACAACGAGAATGTTGAAACCCCTCTATCATCAACTGATTTTTTGTGGGATGTAACTTCATGGATATGGTTTAAAACGTTATATAAATTGTGTAATTCGTTGTAAAATACATGTGTTTAGCCGTTATGTATAAATTATCACACGTTCCATTGTAGTGGTTATGTTTTATTTATATTTAAAATAAAAATGAAAATCGACATATTAAAAAAATGAAATGAACACGGCAGGCAATCCATGTTAATTTCCATAGTCCCCGCCCACTGACCTGTCATTCTGCATGAATTAAGGTGGGTTGATCCTCATGCAAGGTGAAGATAACGAACAGTGATCAATCTCATAACTCCTACAAGCAATACAAAATAGATAGTTGGGCAAACACGGACCCCTGGACACACCAGAGGTGGGATCAGGTGCCTAGGAGGAGTAAGCATCATGTGATGTCAAGGGTTTTTGCAGAAATCTTAGTAAATTAAACTTTGCGCATGATAGAAATATATATTTCTGAGGATTTTTGTTCACTGGATATATAAAAAATATCTGGTAAACTATTAGTACTGAAAAAGTTTATATTTTCCATAGATAATCAATTATTTATGATTACAAAATTGCTGTCCAGGGCAATAACTCCTATGCGGGAATTTCCTCTACTGGATGTCTATTATACACTGGTTTCCCTAATATCCACAATTAATCTATATTTAGGAATTATCAGGTTTTTTTTTAAAAACTGTTGATATTCAAATTTTGTCATTTCAACAAGTTTTTATCTATTTTCATTATTCTGTTTAACGAAAATGTGTGGTTTTCTGATGTTGACGTATATTTTTATTTTTGTATGTCTGACATCTTTAAAAAGGTGACAACATATAATTTTTTTGGTTATTAATCAAATTAAAATATATTCAGTGGAAAGTAATAAAGTTTTTCCACTTCTAACCATTAATATTGATAAGTCACATGACGATGGAGCTACCTTAAGCGATTTACATTCATTTGTAAGGAGAAAAACGTATTTGGAGATTCAAAGCTTATCACAGAGAAAACAGTTGGAAATGTAAATATTAGCGTTTAATTAACGCAACATACACATATTTGCACATCGTATATATGGTATCGGAATCGTTGGACAGGATCAGGGCTTTATTATACTTTTTCGTATCTAATGACAATTGATGTCTGTCCGGGGTGATACGGGCGGGATGTCAACAGTGGAACAGACAGCGCTTTGTAAACGTGAGTAATTTTTTTCCGATTCGTCATTCAAAAGAAAAAAAACATCCACATGTCTATACAATAACCCACAATACATCGGGGAATATTCAACAAAGATTTCAACTGTAGTAGAAAAATCCGAAATATACTGATTAACACAATGATAAAGAATATTCTTTCTTTCACCGTTGGAGCTTCACAAACAGTATTTGACTTGACGTGAAATCGATCCGCTCACTCATTCAATATGACGAAGAACTGACCCCCTGTAGATTAATCACGCATTATTGAATTATCAGTTAACAAGGAAACAGGTTTGCCCTGCATGCAAAATGTGACGTCATTGTTTACGTCTGAGTACGTATCATCTTTTTGTTTTTGCGTCATGATTTATTACTCTAGTATCTATCAGATGGGAGGTGAGCCACAGTCGACCTAGGGCTAGCGCCGTGAACATTATTTTCATTTTCTGTGGCCTTGAGAATTCGAGAGGAAAAAAACCCTCCACCAAATCTCAATTGGGACACATATTCTTATGATTATGGGTGACATAACTCTGACGGGAAGGAGATATTTCTGTTTTCTTTTTGTTGTTGTTTTTTTTTTATATAGCGTATGACATACATCTAAGAAATACATTTCAATTTTGAAAATTCATGAGGGTATGAACTGCAACTCCTCACGCGGGGATACGTCATGGAGCGCGTTATCGCTCTATGAAAAGTACGGCACTGCAGTTCATACTCTCATGAATTTAAAAAAAAATGACATTCAATTTTACACTAATTTCTATAGGAATTCTCAGCTATTAAAATAGACATGCTACATGTATCAAGGTCCATATGCACATTTGTTTACAATTGCAGCGCGAATTCTCTATTGGTACAAATATTGGGGATATACATAAAAAACGATGTTAATATTAGTATACACTATATATATATATATATATATATATATATATATATATATATATATATATATATATAAAAATAACAGGGGATGTTTACTCCTCCTAGGCACCTGATGTGTGTCCAGGGGTCCGTGTTTGCCCAACTATCTATTTTGTATTGCTTGTAGGAGTTATGAGATTGATCACTGTTCGTTATCTTCACCTTGCATATATATAACACAACCTACAGTAAATATTATTCTATGAGCTGTTAACGCCTTATTTCACATTGTCGATTTTTTGAAAATTATTCTGCAAAAAGAATTTTATGGACTGAGATTTTACTCACGTTCTCCATCGTTCATAAAAGTACCACTAATACCGCAATAAATTCGCAGCTTTAGTGCTGTACATGTACAACCCAACCTCTCATGTCTATACAACAGAAAATTATCGTACAGGTGGTCTACACTCGTCTAGTATACAAGTTCCGCGTTGGTTATTTTCATCTCATTTTACGAATCTCTAATTATGATTTTTATTCAATTCGCAATAAAATTACCCTTATAATCATTGCATTTTCAGATTTCGAAAATGTACGTTGTTACCTTGGAAAGTGAGCAGACAATATTAGACCGGGGATGCATATTTTGGAATTCATATTATCAATATAGCAGTTGATAATACAACGAACCATTCGTTTCCAGGGAAAAATCATTCTTCATCGTAGGCATTAACCAAAATTCGCATATCAATATCTCGTATGCATTAACAATATTAAAATTTACATTCAATTTTCTTAGCTTAACTTAACTGTCCATACTTCGATTATATTTGGCATAAAATTGTTCAAATCTCGTTGAAATTGTCTGAAACATACTACACATTTCGTATTTCAGTCCAAAACTTTTTGAATGAATGTGGTCACCAAGAACTGAGAGGAATGCCTCATCTCGATTACATAACACATTCTGTTTGGGCCCTAGAGCTAGCTAGTCTTCTCATCTTGCTACGAAAGCACTCCATTGGGCTCATATCTAATGAATTTCCTAGAAAACATTAATATAACAGCTTGAAATCCTTTCGTTTGAAGCAGAGGAAGTGACTTCGGGCGATAGAACTGTTGACTCTGAATTGTTCTTTAAAATAGAAAATATCGTGTTGCAAAAGCCACGCATTCGGAGGGAAGATGAGGCTACAAGCAACATCGGATATACAATCCAGTAAAACGTATCGGGAAGGAAATCCCAAAAATAAAGAAGTCACATTTAGGATGCAGTTCAAATGCCAATTAAAACCAGATGTTACCGGTTACCGTTGGTAGTGATACCACATTTCACTTAGTGACCGGAAAGTATTTGGTTCGATCTCGTGCCTTGACCTTGTCAAACCTATGACGTCAAAGATAAACTACACTCCTTGAACAAACGCTCGGCATTTAGAAGCGTTGATATGTTTTACGTTCCTTTGACAATAGTTCACTTATATTCAGAATTGAAGTAAAAATAATGAAGACCATGGATAGCGTTCAGGGCTGTAGAAGTGAGGGATTTGTAACTTACTGTAACGCCTGATGCGACTCGTGAATTGGGGTCCGCTATATACTCGCTTCTAAGTGTTGCGCGTTTTGGCGAAAGTAGCAATCACTGACATACAAGTCTTAAATTTGACGCGTCCATGGCACAAACGGGGTTCGAAATCACGACTTTCGTATCACGAAGCTGTGTTTACTCTTATTTGCACATTAAACGCTGATTTGTATTCATTTTAAAAAGTGATTCGAGTTTTCTAATCTTATTTCACTATTAACACTATATACATGTACCGTATAAGTGGAATTTTTAGTGAGACACAAATTTAGCGAGTTTTCAATAACAATGGGTATATACACTTAGCAACGTTCATTCTAGTGACTTTATAATTCCAGGGAAGATAACCACTACCTCCGATATGAAATGAATTGTTAGCGATATTCAACTCTAGCGACCTCATCACTCTCGCTAATTATGCCAATATTAAATCCTCGCTAAAAAATCACATTATACAACATCAAAGCCGACGACTCCAAATAAAACATGGCGCGTATGTAATGTGTTAGTGTACATACATGTAGACACACAGCTGTCGATGTATCTATCTCCAGCAGAAGAGTCAAGCCACACGCAATTCATCTCCTAGTTCGAATTTATTATTAAAGAGTAAAGGCATACAACTCTAAATATAGGGTACCCAAGTTTGCTTATGACCCAAACGCGTATGGCGAAAGTAGTGGATCAACGTGTTAGACAGGCGTTGTTAGCACCCAATCTCTCACCAGAGGGCGTATTACGCTAAGCTACAACATCAGTGGCAATCGTAACTACTCGGCTATTTCCGTAGCGCGTGATCCGATTGCATCAGTGTGAGCGTATCGGGAACGATAACTCTGGGTAGAGATTGGTTAGCACCTACACTGCTTTCGCGCCATGCATAGGCCACAATGTGTGGCAATTCATGCACACATACAGTGTTAATGAAAAATTATGGAATCCACTTCAAACAAATAATCAAACTAAACAAAAACATTTAAAGCATTTATACAAGTTGTAACTGAGGGTAAAAAATTGCAAAATAAACGAACAATTTTACTGACATATTTGTGGTTGAATATGAATAATTTGATTGAATGAGAGGGAATCTGAAGTAATAAACTCGTCAAAACTGCAGAAAATGTTGATTCATGAATTGTCATCCTGACATTAATACCTGTTTGCAATCTCCGATGTGCAATTCAGATTTGTAAACAATTTAACATGCCAATTTGAAAGAAAATTCATAATCAAAATTTCATTCGAGTGGCATATTTGCTTAATTATCATTTTCTTATAGTACATGTACTTCAAGTCATTCATGAAAGGATGTAATATTTTAGAACAAAGCTAGTTACACACATCAGCTGCCCTCGGTCTCAGCAACTTGACTATGTTCGGCAATCATCGTTCCCGTGTCCGAGTGTATGGCGATTGCATCTGAGCCTATGGCGGTCTATACGAAACGCTCATCATATATATGCTCTCAAGCAACATTCCCTTGTTTATTTGGATGACTTTTTTTGCATCAGATCTTAAGGATTGTATTAGGTATACCGATAGGTGTTAATTGGTGCATACTTGGATAGTTGAAATATACCGTCAGTTACAGCTTCCATTAAAAGTGCTTTGTATAATGAAGAATTTAATATATTCTCTAGGTTATAAAACTACTAATCATGTGACATACTTGTACATTATAGAACTACTAATCACGTGACATATCTGTACGTTATAGAACTACTAATCACGTGACATATATGTACGTTATATAACAGCTAATCTTGAGACACATTTGTACGTATTCCTCTACCTGGGTGATACTTATCGTACAGAGAAAGTCAATAGAATTATGTGCAGATATTTTTTTCCCACCCGTTTTTACATTGATGATACACAAAAAATAGATCTGTTACAGTCTATCAAGTTTGGCTAAACTACTTGTCCTTGTTTCAGCTCTCTCGTTGGTTTGGTTGTCGTGGTTTCGTTGGGCGCTACAGGTAAGAGCGATAATTTAAAGGGATTGACTCCTAATCCTTGTCAGATTTAATTTCCAATCACATTCAGGAGGAAACAGCCTTCTTGTCCTTTTGAGATACTAAGACAGGTAAACCCATAGAATTTTGCTTGACTTTTCACATTCAAGTATTGATTAAACGTTACCATACAGAGTTATCTCTCTTTATCTGTTCTTAACAATCCAACGTCAAATTTGTTTAAGCGTTATGTAATGACTAAATACTGAATGTGACTTCAATAAAAGAGTTATATTTTGTATATATGTATACATTGTACCTTTTTACAGTTAAAATGTATGGGAGCATTGACAAATTTCCTATACATTCAACACTAGATGAAACCCCGCGCAAGCTCGGGAAATCACAGTTAAGTACATATACACTGTAATATTGCATAGAAGAAGGACTGCTTTAATGCGTGTTTGAATTGTTGCGCACATGAATTGAATAAACGATATCTCAAATTGTAATAAATCTAAGAACAATTTTTAAATAATTGCGTTCATTAGTTATGCTATATATATCGACAAAATATGTGTTATCTGTTCCAATGCTTCGGGCCGAGTGGTTAGAGCATCGCGCTCAAAATCACACAGCCTCTCAACTCTGTCGGCGCGGGTTCGAATCCCGCTCGCGCCAGTAAGTGAGGAAGTTTCCCAGTTTACTTTCGGAAGGTCGGTGGTCTCTTCCCAGGTACATTGTATCAGGGTTCTCTCTTCCACCAATAAAAACTGGGTGCCACCATATAACTGACAAATTGTTGAGTGTGGCGGAAAACATCAATCAATCAATCAATGTTCCAATGCTTATACAACACGTACTAAACTTATGGGAATTGAAAACTGTAACATTGGGATTATGATTTACGATTTTGAATGATTCGGAATCTGGATTTTTTTTAAAGACACATCGACCTTAGTAAGGAAGTAGTTCAACTTATTTCATTTTTAAATATATTTATATTATGGTACAGCGATGTATGCACATGCGTTCGTTCAGGGTTTTCTGTTTCTAATTTCATTTCTCTATTACATATCAAGCTGAAACTCGCTATGTAGTTTCATTGTGGGTCATTCTAAATCATCTTGCAATTTTGATTTCTCTTGCAGGAGTTGTGCCCTTTTATTTGATAATTATTGTTATATTGAGAGTAAATAATCTATCCGGCAAACTTTCTCCCACAATTTTCAAGTGAGGACCATCTTGTTTTACAGAGTATTTGTATGGAAATTGAAGATGTGCATGTGACATGGATTTTGATTTTCTTCAATTTTGGAGAAAATTGCAGGTTTTTGAACTTAGTTTTGAGAAAATATCGCATGAAGAGTACATGATTTGTCTGTTTTTCATTCCACAGTTTTCATGTCAGGACCTTCTTATTTTAGAAGCTATGGTATTTGTAAATAACGTGGAGATTTACATAGTGCAAGGATTTTCATTCTCAATAATTTTAAATTTTCTTTGACGTTTTGAATATTTGAGAGGTTGTTGAACTTGGTCAAAGTTGGGGAAGTATTTTCACACAGAACACTTGGTTTGTCTATTGACCTCATGTCATATTCGAAAGTCAAGATCCTTTATTTATATTATGCAAAGAAAGTTTGTCACAGCTTGATGATGGCTGATACTACCTGAAGCAAAGTTCTACAAATTATGGCTTAAGAAAAACACCCCAATGTAAGCATTTTCATGGGCGTATTATGTACCGTTTGCGGTACTCGTTATATTGGTAGGCATATTCATGATGCTGTCACTAAAGTCAGTCGGCACACATTTATAGATATTGCGTTTGAACTTTTTGCAGATTATAAAATCAATATTTGGATGTTTGTAAATTTATCAATTACACGCTTGACTGCTGTTCTTTAGTATGTATCGCCAAACTCGTCTAATAACATGACTGTTGATGAAGTAGAAGGAGAAAAATCCAATCAATACCTTTTTAACACATAACAATATCTTTAATACTAGAAGAATTTACTTGTTTTTGTTTTCTTTCTTGTCTGACATAACCCGATTAAGGCCAATAGGGGTCATGTTCCGATGGACTTTATATCAGCCAATCAGCACGTCGGCTTTGAAATCGTCGGTGTTCACAATTCAAGGAAAATGACTGCGATTGTTTGGTTTGAAAGAAAACACATAGCACCTAGATGCAACGTCACAATGCCCAGTTTACGTCGACTGGCGTTATATTCCTCGCGTTATTTAAGTAAACCATCTTGAAAACTATTCAAATCGTACCCATCCCATTTCATACATAAATCGGAATTCACAATTAATTTAATTTGGGTGCATTTCATATCTTACGTTTTGTTGTTTGTGTGAACGGAATAAATTAGGCATTATTGCGAAAATTTAAAATTCGTTATGCGAGAATATACAATTTTACAGTGTGGAATACACTTCGTGGGAGAGAGATTACAGCAATTTGTTTACGAATTGCCAGGAACCGCCTAAATAGCCATCATTGTCTGTATGGTGCAATCTGACTGGCTGATAGTTCTCATGAATATTCGAAGCGAAAGGTCATGCGGACATGACCCCCTATGGGGTTATGTCAGATCCTATTGTAGCGATTGTGAGCGTATTCTAGGATGTGATTTTAATTAGATTGCAAATATAACATTGTAACGGGAACCAGTCTGTTTCCGGCCGCAAAGTGCACTCAGTCTGCCCAAAGCATAAAAGCTATCAAAGTACCCTTAAACTCTGTACTGAAGGGCGTAATACTAAGGAACAGACTAAGTCCACTGACAATGTCAATTTACAATGACTGGTCCTGTTTTTGTTCAACCCAGGTTCAGATATAAGATTCCTAGATTATGATCAACACCTTGGAATAAGAAGAGAGTTTGAAAGTTTTAACAGATCATTTATTATAGTATAATACTGAATAATTTGATTGACAACAAATAACATAAGTTTTCAAAATAATCTCCAAAAATGTAAACAAAATAGAAAGGTAAATGAGTTAGAAAACGAAGATGAATTGACCACTGAGTAATTAATAACCAAAATGAATTTAAATAACAAAAATAAATAAGGGGAAAATGAAAATATTATGGACTAAAAAAACATCAAAGGAGAAGGGAATAGGCTTCCATACAACATCTAACAAACCCTAAAGCACATGATGGCTCGCTATACCATGAAAACTGTATGTAAATTCCTAAGTATCAAAAAGGCACTAAGCTCAGTAATTTTCTCTACATAAAAAATAACTACAATGCTATATAAAGTAAAGTTGTAAAGGGATATCTAATTCAACCTTAAACCAGTCTGACTCTATCCAGGGACTAAATTACATCTTAAAGAATTTAGACTATTTCCTAAACAGGTAAAAAATAAGACGGCACGAGCAGTCCGGGATTTAACCCAAGAGAAGAAGAGAAGAATATAGAGAGCACGAACCTGTGGGTTCTTTAGCCCCTAGCAAAGTGACTTGAAACTGCCGCTGTCACTGTTTATATACTAACTCTAACGAATGAAAATGACTGTAACTAAGAGACTTTGAAAACTGCAGGGTGAAAATCTAAAACGATTCCTGGTGAGTTTAAGGCACTAGCTTTAAACCAATGAAAAGTTAGGAAACAAATTAACTTTGGAATGATTGACAAATTCAACAGCATAAACAGTACATGTGAGAAAAATAGTAAAGTGAACAATTTACATCAGATTCAGACTTTACACAAAAATGATGATCTACAGGATGTATAGTAGCATAAACATAGGTAATGAATTAACAATTTAAATGTTAATTAAACCAAAACTGTTACATTCCTCCCCCCTTAAAACAAAAATTACAATTTTTTTGTTACAACTACAAAAGACCAAAGTAAATATCTAAATGGAAATAAAAAAAAATTAAAGTTTATTTCTTAAATCCTCCCACGGGGCACTTTTCATCTCTGGGGTTGTGGTCAGACAAGGTGAACAATGGGGCTGATGGGGCACTCCTCTGTCTCTCCTCACATGCATGGTCCCTCTCCTCCCTATAGATCCTGGGCCTGGGCCGCCGCACACCTTTGGGATCCACAAACTTTGTGTTTGGTTTGGCTTCACTTCTCACTGTTTCATCTGAGGTTACTTTGTGGGCCCTCCGGAGATGCCGCCTAATTTCGGACATTTTAATGTCCTTGAAGCCGCATCTCGGACACTTGTATACGGAGACCACACGATGGTGATATCGATGGTAGTAGCTCCAGTATGAGGCCAGATGACCAATCCAATGGTCCCCGGATAGACATCCAACCACTGGGCACCGCATACCATCCTCTGGCCACTCCTCACCCATTTCTTCCTCCTCAAATGCATTTATTTCTTCCTCATTTGGTTGCAGTTCTACAACATCCATTTCTAAAATATAGAATTATCTATTAAAGTTTCCTTAAAATTTCTATGCATTCCTATTCCGTATAAAGATGCAATATTTTTCAGTCTCCCTATAATTTGAAATTAAATTAATATCGTTACAACTTACTGAAAGATTGTAATAATCTGTGACATGGAATAAGTCAGACATATCTATAATTACTATTGTGTAATCTCAATGCACTTCTCACACGTAGAGTCCTCTACTAATATTACTCTTAGTAATCATAAATATGACTTAAAGGTTTTGAAATCCTACACAATAAAGGGAGATAATTTATACATGTTCATCTACGGAAAGCATTAATCTGAGAATGCTTAACTCTCAATGAATCATTATCCATTTTACTGCTAAAGGATAGATCTAAAATGTATGAAAATAACTGACTGAAATGTTCAACTTCTAGATAACGTAATATAAATCAACTACGGTGTTCTATTATCAATATAAAACAACTCTCATTGAATGTATCCAATAAAGTCAAATCAGCAATCATATGACTAATTTCAAAATGGGGACTCGTAAAACATTTAAATCCCTATACCCGTACTAGAAATTGCAAAAGAAGAAGAAAAAAACCCGGAAAACAAATTCACTAAATGCTGTCAATACAAAAATGACAGTATGTCATTAAATATATATAAAACATATATACAATGGGATCTCTGGCTCAAGGTGAATATATATCCCTTGGTCTAATTTGACGGCCAATTCTTGACCTTTTCACTTCAGGACTGGGGTCTGGAATAAAATCAACTAAAAATGATTCCTCTTCACTCAAGAGTTCACTATGTACAGGATCAAGGGTAATTTCTTCAGAAATAGATTCCTCAAGGGGAGTAACTACTGGTATCCAATTATGTGGAGGAGTAATACCCTAATATGGTTTTAGGTGGTCTACATGGACTACAATGCATAAACTATTAGGTGTTTTCTGTATTCTATATGTCACCTCTGTAAGTTTGTTAATTACTTTGTAAGGTCCGATCCAACCTAAACCTAACTTCGCTCCTGCTGTAGGAGGATATCATCTCCACACATAATCACCTTCTGAAAATTGTCTAGGTTTAAGACCTCTATCATAATACTTCTTTTGTTTCAGAGCAGCTCGCTTCAGATTTTCATTAACAAAATCGTAAGTCTCAGACAGAACACTTCTCAGCCATTCTACGTATTCAATTGGGCAAGTGGGATTTGAGGTACCTTGGGGGTTTCCTAAAATAAGATCCATAGGACTAGAAATTTCATGACCAAACATAAGCAAATTGGGTGAACAACCAGTACTTTCCTGGGCAGTAGACCTGCAAGCCATAAGAAGAAAAGGCAAATTCTCATCCCAATTATTCCTATTCTTATTTGCATAACTGGCTAACATCTGTTGTAAAGTCCTATTTTACCTTTCCACTAACCCATCGGACTGTGGCCTATAAGGTGTAGTCCTTGTTTTCTCAACACCAAGTTTTTCACACAAAACTGAAAATAATTCTGACTCAAACTCACGACCCTGATCAGAATGGATCTGCTTAGGGACACCAAATCTACAAATAAATTCATTGACAACCTTATCACCTACGGTCAATGCGGTGTGAGTAGGAACTGAATAAGCTTCTACCCATTTTGTAAAACAATCGCACAGAACTATTAGATATTCATTTCCATCACCAGTAACTGGAAGAGGTCCTACTATGTCTATTCCAACCCTATCTAAAGTAACTGACTGACAAAGTGCTGATCTACCTAACCCTGGACCACCTTTAGCCCTTGCACACACATCACACTGCTTACACCAGCGTTTAATATCGTAAGACATACCTGGCCAATAAACCCTACGCTTGATGGACTTAATGATGCGTTCTCTGCCTAAATGTCCTGCAGTCCTAGATTCATGTAATTGGTGAAATATTGTAGATCTATTTCCCTAGGAGCAACCAACAATAAATTTTCACCATCATTTGAATTTTTCCATCTATAATAGAGGTTACCTTCAACCACTGTCAATGACTCCCATAATCCCCAAAGTGTTTTCAATCCTGGAGATGCATCCAATACAACATGGCGGGGTGGTTTTATATCAAACCTTTCTTTCAGTCTAATAATTTGTTTGATTGTAAACTCATTTTGTTGCAGGTTAGATAACTCCTCATGTGACCAAATTTGTAACCAGTTTGACTCAGAATTACCACCAAGAGAATTTGTTGATGTATTGGGTTGATCTACTTCGGACTCATTATCTATAGTCCTTAACGGAGCTACCCTACTAGAGAAATCTGATGTCCTAAGTAACTCCTCAGGAGACATAAGGCAACTGTGATTCTCAGAATGGCAGTCTGGACAATCTTGACGCTTACAGTATTTTGTTGGTCTACGAGATAAACTGTCTGCATTGTTGTGTAACCTCCCAGGTCTGTGTATTATGCTAAAGTCATATGTTTCCAGGACTGAGAGCCATCTGGCTAACATCCCTTCTGGGTTCTTAAAATTCTTTAGCCAAATTAATGAGGCATGATCTGTTCTAACAGTGAAGTACCTACCCCAAAGGAAGTGTCGGAATTGTCTAATGAAAGTAATAACAGCTAACAACTCTTTGTATGTTGTACAATATTTGGCTTGGTGCTTGTTTAGTGTACGGCTTGCATATGCTATGACCTTCTCCTCACCATTTTGAACCTGTGACAATACAGCGCCAAGTCCACAGGAACTTGCGTCAGTATCAAGAATAAATTCTGAATTGTTCTCTGGATATGCCAAAATGGGAGCTGTAGTAAGTAATTCCTTAAGTTTGTTGAATGCAGTTTGATGTATAAGGGTCCAACAAAATTTTGTCCTTTTTCTAGTGAGACATGTAAGAGGATTTGCAATTGTAGAAAAATTGGGTATGAACCTCCTATAATAACCTGCGAGACCCAAGAAACTACGAACTTCAGTAACATTGCTAGGTACAGGCCAAGTCTGAATACTTTCTATCTTACCGGGATCACATTGTATCCCTTTGCCAGATACAATATGACCTAAGAAACTAACTTTCTTCTAGAATAATACACATTTTGAAGGTTTTAAAGTCAAACTGGCAGATCTAAGCCTATCAAAAACCAATTGCAGATTCTGAACAGCTTGCTCAAAACTAGAACCAAAGACAATAATATCATCTAGGTAACAAAGACAGCTGTCCCACCTAAGACCTCTTAAAACTAATTCCATAAGTCTTTCATAACAACTTGGAGCATTTGATATTCCAAAAGGCATCACTTGAAATTGAAAGAGACCCATATGTGTAGAAAATGCAGTTTTTGGCTTATCTTTTCCCTCTATCTCACACTGTCAATATCCTGACACAAGATCATGGGTACTAAACCATGAAGCACCTGCTAATGAATCCAGAGATTCGTCAATACGAGGTAGAGGATATGCATCTTTCCTAGTAGCCTTATTTAGTTGTCTATAATCTACACAAAACCTCCAGGTTTTATCTTTCTTTTCAGCTAATAGTAAAGGGGCAGATCAGGGGCTTTCACTTGGTTCAATGATACTATTATCAAGCATTTTCTGAATTTCTTTTTCTACAATTTCTTTCTGTGCGTATGGCAACCTACGAGGGGGAATTTTAATTGGTTTGCTATCCCCAGTGTCAATACTGTGTTTGACTAACTTTGTCCTACCAAATTTTCCATCAGGACCCACAAATATATCTCTGTAAGAAACCAGCATCTCGAACAATTTTGATTTTTGTTCTTCAGTCAAACCAACCGATGACTTCTCATACAAAACATGTAAATTTTCTGGCAACTCAGATGAAACTTCAACTGACCCAACTTTCGACTCAACAATATCAACAGATTGTAATGTCGCAACTGTTGCATTCTTGTCAATTCTAACAGGCCTATCTGTAATATTTACTACTGAAAACAGAATATTTTCTGGGTCAACCAAAGTCCTGGCAACTAATAGGCCTCTCTGCTGTAAAAATTTAAAGGGCTCAACTAAACTATCTACAGATTTGTCCTTCAAACCAACAGCATAACCTGAAACAGTAATTTCACTGTCAGGGGGTACAATGATCTTTTTGGACCAATTGACTCTAGTGCAAACAGGAATTCGTTCTTTATCTAACTGAATTTCTTGACCGGCTAATTTTAATAAGCCTTTGGAAACCTGAATTGACACATCATTTTGCTCTAGAAAATCCATTCCTAAGATACCCTTAACGCGGGTATGTTAAGGCAGATCATGCTTCATTTATGCACGTAAACTGCATAATTTTTAAAATCCGTCTTACACAGAGAGAGGGAGCTACTAACTCTTAAAAACTATTTTGGTTGTTTACATGAGAACATTTTGTATCATAACAACATGACAAACATGCGCTTCCGTATGACGTCATTGCATGACTGTTATAAATAGATCATGGAGGTACCTTAATAGAAAATGTAAAAGTAACACATTATCCCAAGATTTGAATATTGGTCTAACTGGCGATAATGACGGTAAAATACCCATAGTATATCAGAATTACTGATAGAATCCTACCACTTTCAATAAGAAATAATTATTGAACATTTAAACACGAAACCATCTAGCCCATGTTTTACATTTTGCACTGATGCTACATGCTATGCAGTTTTCTTTAAAGGTTTTCTTAACAGACGATTCTATCAGTAATGTTTATATTAGCTGCAGAACTGTAGCTCTCTGAAAAAATATTGTGACGGACAGAGAGCTACATATCCACCCCCTATAAAAACCTTCAATTTACGGCGCACAAAAAGCTGCACACAATTGAGGCCTTATATCGTTGTATTCTTGTGTTGCTGTCACATAAATTTAATATAAAAAAATGCATAACATATTTTCCTACTATACCTGTGTCCAAACATACCTTCAAATATTCACTAAAGCCCCATACGAACCGAAAACTCACAGCTTCAAATGATTTCGTTCGTTGATGTAGCCGTGTTAGGTAGCCAGTCAATTCGAATCCCGATTCATTTTCATACTTGCACAATAACGTCTAGATGTGAACTAATATCCCCATAAATATTTAGTTAATTATTTTAAATAATATATCATCCCAGTTCCGTTAAATAATAATTCTTCAAATAGGTAAACTCACGGCAACGCGGCTTTCATTAATCTGGTCCAGTCCCCATCCCTGCCACTGGAGTGTTAAGGACCATGATGGGCTTTTGTAGCATTTTCATTTGTCAAGAGCTTATTTTACCTTTAGAAAAACTATATTTTTTAATTTCTGTTAATCAGTCGTGTTGATAACAAATGAAGAGAGAGAGAGAGAGAGAGAGAGAGAGAGAGAGAGAGAGAGAGAGAGAGAGAGAGAGAGAGAGAGAGAGAACACATGACTTATAACGAATTTTATGAATAGATACCAATAGCAACAGGGTTAGAATTGACTGGCTACCTAACATGGCTACGTCAACAAACGAAATCATTTGAAACTGTGAGTTTTCGGTTCGTATGGGGCTTTAATGAATATTTGAAGGTATGTTTGGACACAAGTATAGTAGGAAGATATGTTAAGAATTTTTCGATATCAAATTTATGTGACAACAACACACGAATGCAAGGTGAAGATAACGAACAGTGATCAATCTCATAACTCCTACAAGCAATACAAAATAGATAGTTGGGCAAACACGGACCCCTGGACACACCAGAGGTGGGATTAGATGCCTAGGAGGAGTAAGCATCCCTTGTTGACCGGTCACACCCGCCATAAGCCCTATATCCCGATCAGGTAAACGGAGTTATGCGCAGTCAAAATCAGTGTGCCAAGAACGGCTTAACAATCGGTATGAAACACATCAGACAGCATTTAACCCAATTATAGGTTGTATTGACGAACTAGAACGTTATAACGACCATAGAATTTGCGATATGCTGACTTCAATCCAGACTGTTGAAACCCCTGTACCATCAACTTGTTTGTCAGTAGCTTACCTCGATTTAAAAACTGACTATACGCAGAACAAGCTCTTGCATATCGAATCAGTTGAGATATATATACACCATATGCAGGCGATAATGGAATATTGCTACATAAATATGGGAACTTGACGATGGAGAAGCTGAAATCATCCTGTTTGACATACAGTTGAGTTGTCAGTACAACGATATCAGGTCTCAATCGTGCGCAGCTTTCTGTGCGCCGTAAATCGAAGGTTTTTATAGGGGATGGATCTGTAGCTATCTGTCCGTTAAAATATTTTTTTTAGAGACCTACATAACAAAATGGCACCGCACGGCAAGGAATTGACAAGAGAGCAAAAAGATATCATTGTACAAACGTCGAATGATGGATTTTTGAGCTATAAAATTGAGGTAATAACAGGGATAAACAGCAGAACAGTTCAGAAATTTCTGAAGCGTGTGAAAGAAAGTTGTAACATAGAAAACTTACCTCGAGGTGGAAGCAGGAGAAAAACAACACTGCGTGATGACAGAATCCTCTTTCGTAGCATAAAAAGCAACCGGCGTCAGACTCTAAAAGATGTTACAAGCAGATTTAATGCAAGGACAATATGCAATTCATCAATCAGAACTGTGAGTAGACGATTATTCGAAGACGGTTACAAACGGTGTGCAGTTTCCAAGAAAACAACAATATCACTCGTGAATCGGGAGAAAAGGACTAGATTTTGTCGGTAAAAATTACACTAGACAGTAGATAACCACTGGTCTTCCACCATTTTCATTGATGATACTAAAATTGAACTTCGTCGGGATGATTAAATTTATGTTTGCAGGAAATCAGATGAAAGATTACGCCCGAATGTTTAAGACTACGCAGTGACAGAGAGACGCAATGTCGAGCTTCTGTTATGTTTTGGGGTTGTATATCTTACTATGGTGTTGGAACTTTAAAAGCTGTGAATGGTAACATGGACAGTGATAAATATATTGAAGTTCTTGATGAATGTCTCTGGCCAGTTGTTGCGCGAAACTTTACAAATCGCCGCTGGATCTTTCAAGAGGGCAATGCTCCTTGCCACGTATCTTTGCGCTCTAATCAGTGGAAGCAGGGCAATGATATCAGTACACTTCCATGGCCTCCACAGAGTCCAGACATTAACATTATTGAAAATGTCTGGAAAATGTTACTTCAGGTACAGAGACGGACAAATGAGATCCGAAATGCCATTGACCTGGAGAGAGTTGTCCGTGATATTTGGAGTGGCCTCCCTTTACATTATATTCGGAGTCTTTATAACACTCTACCAAGGATAATTCACTGTGTTTTACGTACCCGAGGTCATATTACAAAGTACTAACTCCATTCGGTAAGTGAATTTTCTGGTATTGATTCAAAACAGGCGCTTGGAATATTCCGGGTGTTATTGCGGTTGACGTTACGGTCGGCCATTTTGCGAACTCATTTATGTCGTACTACTGTACTCTGATTCAGACATATAAACGAAGGATCATCCATCAAAGAGAATATTGACAAGAGGAAAGTCATTTGTGAATAATGTAAATAAAAACTGCTTTCAAACGCCACTGTTACTATGCACGTACGTATCCTGTTTTCAATTGCTGCCAATATATATATATTTTTTTTACTTTTTTTTTTAATTAAAATGAATTTCTTTTCTTATTTGACAACTAAATGTAGGAAATCAAATAATCACAGATAAGAAATATATATCTAACAGTATAGCTAATACTATTTCTAAAAACTCATCAAAAGACAACATGAGCCCAAATTTTATTTCGAACAAAAGTAAAGAAGAACAGAAAACTTTAGATTTTAAATCTGAAACCAATGAATGTTATAACGAACCATCTACTTATGATGAGTTGTTGAAATCTCTAGAAAAGTGTACGC